>NW_025055035.1:0-8843 GCF_019279795.1 Protopterus annectens
ATGTCACCAAATTGTAATTTAAGACAGATATTTCTAGCAAAGAGTCTTAATGCTAGTATCGCCTGACTAGAATCTATATTGGAAACGGGTATAAATGAAATACCTTTATTCAACACTTCAAACTCCGCTGTAGTAAGGAGATGAGAGGAGATGTTATGCACCAAGCCATTCATCCCCAAAAATTCTGAAGGGTTTGTTGAGGTGGCTCCTTCCTCTTGGCCCCTCTCAAGTTCTCGTTCTCCAGAGATCTCTTTCTCCCTAGGATAAAAACAGAATAGGATTATGTGCCTCCAACCTCTCTAGTTGTATTTTCCTTCTAACTACTCCTGCTAACCCCTGCTGATTCGCTGAGGTAACTAGCTTGTCAGTGCTAGAAACAGTATTAGCACTGACTTCCTCATTAGGGGTGGTATATACAGAAGAAACAGCATTGGCACCGGGAGAAACGACATTCTCCAAAGCATCTATAGCTAGTTCATTCTCAATGGTTGATGATCCCTCTATCACAGGACCTATATTTGATTTGACGATGTTGTTGTGGTGGTCACTATCAGCTCCCTGATTAGGGTCGGGTCTGGATTCATGAAATCCAGGGCCGTTGATGCCATTCACTACCCTGTTGTTGGAAAAATCATTATTAGACGATCTTGGCCGATTGCCTCCAGGTCCCCTTCCTGTACTCATGTTGGATCGTTCCGTTGGTGCCGTGCGTGGCCATACAAAGACATGCTGCTCTGCAAAATCTTTGATGTCTCTACATATCTTCTTCTTTTTGCTGTTCAACAATCCAGCCTCATAACGACTGACCCGATCAGATAATTCTTGAACATAAAACTCAGTTGCTTCTTCTCCTATAGTGCTAATCAAGCGTTTCTGAATGTTCACCACAGAGAAATGGATCAACTTAGAGGTACTAGGGCCAAACCCTTTTACTCAAATTCCATTCATGTTACTTATCATGATTCTAATACTGTAAGAGAGAAGAGACCATTGAGCTTTATTGTACCTTTTGGTAGAGCCTTGATGATACAATTCAAACCCTCAGTTAGGAAGAACATACTTACGGGGATGATGATACAATTGCTGGTTTGACCAGCTAACACTGTCTTTAATGACATACTTAATTTGAAGGTCTTGTGGTCCAAGGTTATTGGAAGAAGATCAGTATGGGTTCAGAAGGACCCTGAAATGTGACTCTATCCTGATAACCAGTTCAGTGATGAATCATTACTATGAACTTTTCCCTCGGGCCATCTTTGGACTATGTAAAATGTGACAGCAGCTGTAACACCGAATGTTATATACATTCGCTGTCGTTCAATGTCTTTCATTTTATATATGGGAAAAACCAATAGAACATTGAAGGAAGAGAATCGTGACCGCGACTGCTGTCAAACAGAGGTCAAGAATATATATGAATGCGTGGCCAAGCATGCCATCGAGGGTGATATACATGCATTTTTATTTCAGGTTCTGCGGGTTATACAGGTGCTGATAGATTAGGAATTTGAGTTAATGTCAACTGAGCAGGCAGAACAAATGGATCTGCAGACTGGCCCACAGAAGAGGTTGAATGAGGTTCTCTCAATCAGGCTTTATTTTCCAGTGGTCATATACCACTCTGTCATTTTGTACATCTTAGTCATATGCACATTCATATAGTTTGTAGTTTGTTGTAGTGCAATATTTTGTTATGTCAATCTTCGTTCATGTGTCACACACAGGTTTTGTTGCAGTAGGGTCTTTACCAATATTTGCAGTTCTTTTGACGTTTGGAGTTTGTTTTTGGTTAGACCTCCTCATCATATCAGCCATTGTGTATTTTCTTTGTATGCGTTTCTGACAGGCATTGCTGCCTGTGATAATGCTTTGTAATAGTGTCTACAACAACAGCATTTGCATACATATTATTCGGACATTTTTGGAGTCCGTATTTGACATTACCCTTCCACCATTTTGCCATCATTTACAGTATAACATTATGTTATGCTATCTTGTTATGTTTTTCTGCTGCATGTGTTCCTCATGGGCATTGCTATCTGCAGCGGCGTTTCCAGTCATTTTGCACATTATAGACTTATATGCAGGTTTTGACGTTGATTTTACTTATTTCATTTATAGCATCATTGAGTCTGCCATCCTTGCTACAGGATAGTATTAGGAGCATTGCATTTCTCACAGTTGGTGAGATTTTAAGCATTTTTTAGATTAAATATTAAAATTAATTATATCTTATTTTATTTCATTTCATTTCATTTCATTTTTATTTTCATTTTATTTTATTCTATCAGATTTTAGGTTGGTTTTTGTTGTTCTTTTTCTGGTGAGCTTTGCTTAGTTTTGCTGCACCAGAGAATCGGTAACTATATCACGTATATTTGCTGTATTACATAGATTTTTTAGGATACTATTACTTTAAATTTGTAATGTTTGTCTATTGGCTGTGATGCATGGATTGTCATTGTTTAAAAATGGCATATAGCGGTAGCATTACTGTTTGTCTGATGAAGCGGCTTTTCAGTGGCCGTGAAAGCGCTCACTAATAAATTATTTGCTTTTACCACATTCTGGCAGAGCTGCATTTATTCCTTGGATTATTAGCCATTTTCATTGGAATTTGTTCAGAGCCGATGTAATGCTACATTG
Source organism: Protopterus annectens (assembly GCF_019279795.1). Lineage (NCBI taxonomy): Eukaryota > Metazoa > Chordata > Ceratodontiformes > Protopteridae > Protopterus > Protopterus annectens. The sequence goes on from NW_025055035.1 coordinate 2,647, forward strand.
GGAATTGTGTTTCCATTTAGATCACAGAATACTGTTATATGCAATTACTCGTGTTACCGGAATCTTTGGTCGCGAACCACGAACACGCCTGGGACTTTTAGGCTTAGCAGGGCTGGTACAAGGTTGTGATTGGTGACCGCGCGTGCTCTTGTTTTGTTGGGATTACTCATATATAGTGACTATAATTCTTTTTATCGGGTGCATTATCCACTGGTTCATTTTGGCTTGGAATTACAAACTTCTTGGAATCTTTGATTTGGAGTTAGAGACTCCCGGTGTTTGCTATTTGAACGGGGTGGTTTCGTTATATATATATATATATACATATATATATATATAATATATAGAAAAAGTATATATAAATATATATATATATATATATATATATATATATATATATATATATATATATATCTCTAAGGATCTACCTGAAATGACTGACAAGCTAAAAGCAAGACAACGAGAACACTAACACGAAAAGAATGAAAGTTGAAATACCCAACAGTGTAAATGTGCGACAAACCACAATCCCGAAACTCAACAAAACAAAACAAATCCATTTCCGAAAAAAACACACACACAACACAACTGCACACAAGAAACCCTTACAAAACCTACACTTCAAACCTTACATACACAATTATCTATGCACTAAACCTTAACCCAAATAGCCCTAACCATAGGTCTGAAAATACACATATCACACACTTACCTTACCGCGCCTAACACCTAACCTAAAGTCCGTCACGATCGCACACTTACCTTACCTGCACCCTAACCCTAAACACAGTCGAGCTCATTTCGCATGACGGTGCTTTCAGTATCGGGATTCTGGACTGCAATGGGTCAATTCCACATTGTTGGTCTTCGGTGCTCCGGAATCTTCTCGTTGTGTGTTTTCAGCTTTACGATTTTTCTTCAGGTAGAATCCCATATATATATATATATATATAACATATATATATATATATATATATGCTATCTTCTTATATATATATGTAATATACACCCTATATATATATATATACATGTATATATATCGTGTGTGTGATGTGTGATGTTAGGTATGTATTAATATGTATATATATATATATGTGTGTATTAGCCCTTGTGTGTGTGTGTGTGTGTGTGTGTGTGTGTGTGTGTGTGTGTGTTATTGTGTGTGTATTTTTGATATGTATGTGTATTGTGTGTGTGTGTGTATATATATATTTTGATATGTATATATGTGTGTGTGTGTGTGTATATATATATATATATATATACACACATATATCTCTATATATATATATATACACATACCACACACACTACTCTCTATATATATATATATACATATATACACATACACACACACACACCTATATATATATATATATATATATATATATATATATCAAATCAGCCCATAACATTGTACTGGAGTCATGCACTGCAGCAGCAATGGTCTACAATACCTCTTACTGCAAAGGAGATGTCATATAATAGAAGTGTTGCAGGTGAAAATGCTTCGAATATTTGCTTGCTGCAGTAACGAGGGGTTGTGTGTTAACGAATTTGTATTAGGTGTGGGACGTCACTTCTGCTACTCACAGGTAAGCCATCAGTGACCGATATACATCATAATATCAGCATAGTGAAGTACCACTTTAATCACAGTACAGATCCTGTGGAATACAGCAGAGACATGACCAATAAACGTGAAAAGTCTGACACAATCTGATCAGTGCAGAGGTATACAATGACCTCCTTAGTGAAGATGTGTGTACCACACCTCATAAAATGGATGTTGACAGCCATGTAAATGGGGATATCACACAAATACTGGAATAGATAAGCTCACACAGTTGATGCATTCACACACTCCTGTCTGTCCTAACACATATTAATTGATGGAGCAGAGGTCCCAAGGCCACATACTACACACTACTTAGTGACATACATCTTTACACCATCCCACTGATTTTTTGGACATACACAACAGTTATGGTGGAAAGCAACAGTTCATCCGACAAATATCTGGACATAACATTACAGTAGGTAAACATACTGATCTGCTAGGCATGTCAGACTGCACTGTGCAAACTACAGGCAGACTGCCACAACACTGACCCAAATGTCCTATGGGCGTATACACATGTGCTTGCAAATATAGCAGGCACTGCAAACGCATACCTCAAAAGCAGATAACGAGACGCTTACCAGTGTGAAAGTGCATACCCCCAAGCAATACGAACACAGTCACAGTCACATTAAAGTAAGCCTAAGTAATATTACAGTATATGTTCTGTGTGAACAACACCACCCTCTTATGAAACACTGACACAGTAACCCTACATATAGTCGGCCAATACACAGTGCAGTCTGATGCCTGACTGTGGTATGGGACATGTGTAGGTCTGGCCCTACAAATATGTACACTGATAGGGTACCATCACCTGGGGCAGCATGCACCATCTGATAGAACAGGACCAAGGACATTGACATCTACCACAGTCTATACACAGGTCAGGTAACATATGCACAATACACACTCTGTCAACAATCGCCATAAGTACACAGACCTCAATATTGTACACACTACAACAGAATGTCCAGGTTCTGTACTGAAATATGAGGCCTACTATACATAAGATGTGAAGCACTCTGATGTCTCACTAACTTGTTACCATGTATGATTTCAGTAAATAATGATGTACTGTAGAGATGTACCTCTTACTGCATGACATATGGACAAAAGGTGACAGACTTGGGGGACAGAGGCACAAACACAACACCAGTATTGACATATTACTGTAATAATCTGAACATTACCTGGTGTTCCAGAATTTGTTGTGTCAACTGTCTTCTGAGGGATATGAAGTCAGTAACTCACATGGATATCAGGATGCAATGATTGCAATCATCAGAGTATGCTACTGCATATCTACAGATAGAAAAAGCATGAGTACCAAAACACATGTAAGACTCCAAACTCTGGACAGTCTGCTGATTGCTCTACATGTGAGACTTTCCTCACCCACATAATGCTGTCATGCCAGACTTCAAATCATGTAGAACGGCTATAGTCCCACAAACCCTGTTAAACCAAATTACTTAAAATGTAGAACAGCATTACTTACATTCTGTCCCCATGTCTGGAACATCCCCCTCCTGTTTGTTGGCCTGCCTGCACAGTGTATGTTGTAAAGGTATTTCCAAATATCCTCTGTGATGCTGTTTGTCAAACATCTGCATGCAGTACTGCTCACAGTGAAGGAAAAGAGCCACACCCACATGAAGTGCTTAGTTATAGGAGTGTATTTCCAAGCAATTGGCTATGGAATGATACCACAGCTGTTCCACATGCAATTAATGAGTGGGGGACTGCTATTCATGCATAGGCCATCAGCTGAGCATGAGGATTTCTTACAATAGTCAAGCTGCTGCCTATGCAAAACAACTTTTCCACATCTACCAGAGAGGGAGAGGGAGAGAGAGAGAGACAGACAGACAGTGAGACAGAGACAAAGTAAGAAAGGAAGTGTGTAATGCAGCAAGAGCCAAGTGTGTTTGCATAGGACACATGGGTGGAGAGTGTTCTCTGAGTACTGCAAGGGTTACCCATATTGTTCACCAGTCCATTATGTTACATGTGGGGCTATGGATTGTGTACACCAGCCTCTCTGCTGTTTGACATCTGTTGTCCTTGTAAGGTGGACATTGTGAAATATAGTAGGTCCTCAATATAATAATTTAGCAAGACCCACCCCACAATGCCTCCTGTCATTACACAAACACAGCGATCTCCACACAGGATACTGATGACAGACCCACACACACTTGCCGGTATTGAGATTCAAACCTCTACCTAGTTATGTATTGCTATTACACTGTACAGCATTTATCACATGTGCCATGGAGCTTATTAGGTGAATGTTTTCCCAAGGTACTTCTATGGTGAGGAACATCACCAGCCCTTGTAAATACTAGCATTGGGTGATGTAGTCGGTGAGAGTTTACAAAATTTATTTCACTCTAATAACATACTTCCATTTGCCAGAGGTGGGGTTCATACCACTATCTAACAGCCTTTACAGGTCATTATGTTACCCATTTATTGCATGCACCATTATTCTGATATAGCTTGGGCTTCACAACAGGTACTTTTAAGGTGGATGCTATCTGCAGGACTGCTAAAGTCAGGCTCTGAGATGTGTGCTGGCTGTAAATGGGGCCAAAATCATTGAGGTACACACACACATATGTACCCACATAAACACATGAGATTCAAACCCATAGCTGTGTATCAATTGCTACTATGTTGTTCTGCACTTACAGCACACACCATGGGCCTTATAGAGCTTGCCTTTGTCCAAAGGTGTATTTGAAAGAGAATGACATCAGCAGGCTTGGTAAAGTAGGCCAATAGGAGGTGTTGTGACTGTGACTGACTACAAAATCATGAAACTATACACACCCCCACAGTTGCCATGTCTGGTATTAGAACGTCTACCTGACTAGTAAGTTATATTACAGCATCATGCAGTTATCACATGCGCCATGCAGATTATGGGGCTAGACCTTGTCCAAAGGTGTATTTTAAGGTGGATGACATCAGCAGGCTTGGTAAGGTGGGGCTATGGGAGGTGTTGTGACTGTGAATAGCCTAAAAATCATTAATCTCTGCACACAAACAGTTCCCATGTCTGAGATTAGAACTCCTACCTGCCTAGCACATTACATTATAGTATTATGCAATTATCACATATGCCACGCAGATTGCAGGGCTAGTCCTTGTCCAAAGGTGTATTTCAAGGTGGATGACAACAGCAGGCTTGGTAAAGTGGGGCTATGGGAGGTGTTGAAACTATACACACCCTCACAGTTGCCATGTCTGGTATTAGAACGTCTACCTGACTAGTAAGTTATATTACAGCATCATGCAGTTATCACATGCGCCATGCAGATTATGGGGCTAGACCTTGTCCAAAGGTGTATTTCAAGGTGGATGACATCAGCAGGCTTGGTAAAGTGGGGCTATGGGAGGTGTTGTGACTATGAGCAGCCTAAAACTATTAATCTGCACACACAAACAGTTTCACAGTTGCCATGTCTGTGATTAGAGCTCCTACCTGACTAGTATATTACACTATAGCATTATGCAGTTATTGCATGTGCCATGCAGATTGTAGGGCTAGTTTTGTCCAAAGGTGTATTTCAAGTTGGATGACATCAGAAGGCTTGGTAAAGTGAGGCTATGGCAGGTGTTGTGACTGTGAATAGCCTAAAAATCATGAATCTCTACACACAAACACACCTACAGTTCCCACAGTTCACTATGTCTGAGATTAGAACTCCTACCTGACTAGTACATTACACTATAGCATTATGCAGTTATTGCATGCACAATGCAGATTATAGAGTTAGCCCTTGCTCAAATGTATATTTCAAGGTGGATGACATCAGCAGACTTGGTAAAGTGGGGCTATGGGAGGTGTTGTGACTGTGAATAGCCTAAAAATCATTCATCTATACACACAGAGTTTCACAATTGCCATGTCTGGGATTAGATCTCCTACCCGACTACTAAATTACACTATAACATTATGCAGTTATCGCATGTGCCATGGAGATTACGGGGCTGATAACTGGCCAGAGGGTTATTTCAAGGTGACTGACATCAGCATGAGTGCTAACATGGGATATGGGAAGTGCATTGTGTATGACTGGGCCATATACCATTCCTCTGGGAACACCAACACAAAACTCAGTCACACATGACTTTACATTTTACAGGACTGGGTGTACGAATACTAGATGAATACTGATTTGTACTATCATGCTACCCAGTTATCACAAGCACCACAGACACTATATAGAGACTGAGGAACCGCAAACGCAACTGTGTACAGTGATTGACATCAGCATATTTCTCTAAGTGTTGGAGCATGCCCAGTATGGCCTTCTGTATTTTGTTGTCAGACATAATAATTTCTCTAAGTGTAGGAGCGTACTTTGATAGCGATGACCTTCTGTATTGAGTGTGTGAATCCATTCCAGGTAGGTTGTAGTAAAGTGCAGGATTTTGTGCTCTACACCTACAGCTAGCAACCTGTTTCTGCAGGGTATCTGTATATAGGCTGACAATGTAAAAACAATAGTAAGAGGTAACGCCACGATAAATGTAGTCTTCTGAGTAGCCAAGTTCAAAAGTC
>NW_025055036.1:0-8372 GCF_019279795.1 Protopterus annectens
AGGCCAAAACCAAAAATGACCCCCCCTTATCTAGATCTGACAGCCTTTTGATTAGGTGGGTATATGGTATGTTCCTGTAAACACTACAGCACATGTTTGTCCAATGCAGGATATCTATCACCTTGTGTCCCCAGGTCTCTCATTACATGTTAATACATAATGGGTTAACACCTATGTGGTAATTGGGGGGCACTACTGTATATCCACGGGGTTGACTATACACGCTTTCTGCACTTAGCTTGCTGACATGGCTATGGCACCAGTTGTCTGTTTCTATGTGGCCCTTTGTGGGATGCTTGTGTCAGCTGGTGGATCATATGTGGTGAGCAGTTTGTAGTCCTCTGCAGACATGTTCGACACAGTCCTTCCATGTTTGCCTGTACCTATGGGACATATATACCAGACGAGGGGGATCCCAGGACAAAGCCTTGTGGGATGCCAGTTATATCTGGTTTGTAGTCTGACATGGCTGCAGCATGTCTGACCATGTCTGTTCTGTCCTTGGTCTGGTTTGCAACCCTCTACTGACATGTGGGTTTATATTTAAGCTGGTGAGCCTATCTATAATGAACACATAGGGTATTGTATAGAAGCCTTTGCAAGGTCCAGATACACTGTGTGGAGCACATTGCCCTCATCAATGACCTTAATGGCTGTTTCAATTGAGTCAAACATGGTTAGGGGCAGGATCTGCACTTGGAAGGCCACACTGGGTTGGGTCCGGTGTCAGTAGGTCCCCAATATCTTTATGTCTGTGGTACATGCTGATCCTTTCCATAGCTGTGCAAACAGCTTCTCAGGATTCTGGGGTAGTAGTGTTCAGTATCCATTCAGGCAACACCTTTGTTGAGAAGGACCACTGTTGTTGTACACTGCTCTTTGGGTACATATTCTGTGGTAAGGCTGACATTGAGCAGTAGTGTGGTTTGGCATTCCATTCATCTTGGAGTCCATGTTGCACTAAGCCCAGGACAACATCTCATACCATTGCTGCTGTGTGTTTTGCTTTGTAGATGTTGGCTGTTACCTCAGCATCTGCAATGTCAGGGGGCCAGCAGTCTGCTGGGATAGATATTCTGCATTGGGGCTTGCACTGCACCTGTCAGGATGTATGTTGGCAATATGTGTGTGTGTTTGTGATATTTGTGTGATTCAGGGCATATCTGTGAATTCCCAACATGGTTCCTACCATCAGTTGTGAAAGCCTTGGGATTATCCTTAGTGTCCTGTACAATTTGTATCTTCATAGGTTCATAGGGTCATACTAGGCTATCCACCCTGGGCATTTGTTAGCCTAGCCAGTGTGTGTGTGGCTTTTGACACCCCTTGCTATGTGCATATTATAGCCATTTATGTTTTGCTTGGCTGTGCCTCTGTCTGGACATGACACAGTGAAGACAGCGAGTGTAACTCTACAATCATCCATCCACTTGGCAAGATTCCTGTTGAAGAGTGTCAGTGAGGGGCTCTGCCTAACATGGAATGGGATTGTGGTCCAGGGTGTGGGGAGCCTCTGGATTATGTATCTGTCCCACCAGCACATCCTATTTCATTATTTGTTGAGGTTGACATCTCTCCCTCTCACAGCTCCGATGGATTTGTGTTTTCTGGGGTGGAGCATGTCCATTACTCCTGTGTTGGGCATGGCCTCCTACAACAGGCATGCAATGCCTCTGTGTAGGCAGTATGTGACTGGATTCAGCTGGGGTGTCTACAGCCAGGCAGCATATGACATATATTTGTGACCCTTTATCCTCTTGGTGAGGTACCTTTGAGGTCTTTCTAACTGCTGCAGGTGTCAGGTAAGGTACATCCCATATGAGGCATTGTACTGGATTATGGGTGTGATTGGAGAAAAGTATGGGGGCACAATGACCTCTGTTGCGTAGATGTGACTCCTTTCCTGCTACGGTGTCAAATGTAGACAGTCTTCCTAGCCACATTGGCAATGTGGGTGTCACATAACAGGTTACTGTCCACTTGTGTCCCTAGGTCCCTGGTTACTCTTTCTATACATACTGGTTTACCACCTATGTGGTAATTAGTGGTACCTTGTTTGTTATTTGGTGGGACATTCATACTGTCCATTGTCTTCAGGACAGCTGGGTGGGGTTATTGTGTGTAAGAGTGCGGTCTGTAGCATGCTACAGACTGCACAGCAGTCTTGCCTACAGTTAGTTGCACATGTGTGAACTCCAATGCCTTGTGCATTGTCAGTTACCTGGACGTATGGGTGTCTGTGCTGACTATGGATACTCACCCTCCTTTTATGTTTCGCTCCAGGTTTTGGGGCCATGACACATGATACGTGGTATAACCTGGTAGTGCTGGTGTGTTGTCAGGAGGCTTGCAGCAAGTTTCTGTCACTGCACAGACATCGATGTTCTCCATTCTGGGATGGCCTCGGAGCATGCATATTGGGGTGTACACATCTGGCATTGGTCAGCATTTCCCTTATGTTTCTTCCCACTTATGTTTTCTAGGGTGGTGGGTCAGTCTTTCCAGCCTTGCCTATAAAGGCTCTATGGAGGTGGCAAAGGCCTTATCCAATATTCAGACCCAGGGTAACAGGTGCAGGCCATCCCAAGGACAGCTGCGTGGCTTGTCAAGCATGACATCCCAAGCAGACAGACATTGCATCCCCTTGGAATAACACCAGTAAGTGTGCCACTTGCTATGACTGATCATTCATGTTTGTACTGTGGCATTACTCTTGGTAAGGGTAGGATGCTGCGAACGGTGAGTGTCATACTGGCCTGGACTACATAATCAGATAGCTCATCTATGTCTCTTTTCATGTAGTCTAGGACGGTACATCTCAGGTCATTCACACCAGCATGGACTATGACTGCATCATATTTCTACTTGCTTTGGAGTGACCTACATACTTCTGTTATGTGGCATATTGTGGCAGCCTACAGGCAGCTTACTGTACCCTTTCCTTGTTCAGTCTGGTGTGCAGGACAGCAGTGTGTCTGACTATGGAGTCACCTATTACAACTGTATCAGGCATGTTGTTTCTCCTTCTGGCCTGTGACTGTTTGGCACACCAGCTTTGTGTGCTATGTGTTGCATGTGCTATGTTTGGAGGCTGTTTGATTGGGTGTCTGCTTTAGAGGCCTCTGTTGGTGTGCTGTGTTTGTAATTTGTGCCTCCGGGAATGTTTGTCTGTGTTTATGTGTTTGGTTTGCAGTTGTGATAGGTCTATGTGGGACTGTGTTTGTGGTGTGTGTGGTTACCTTCTCCTACTGACTTGTTTTGGGAGTACTGAGTTGAGGGAGCTCAGCCTCCAGTTTGGATGGATGGTTGCATCTCTCACATATGTTTGTATTTCTTGGGTGGTGTTGGGGGGTTGTCTGTGTACTTGGGGCAGGTGTGACATTGCCTCAGGATTCACAGATTCCACTTGTTGTGGCTGGCCTTAGTGGATTGCATGTGTGGACAGATCTTATTGCCATACTACTGATCAGTGATTACTTCATTGTTCATGTTTGCTCTATCATGTAGTAGCTTCCTCATTCTCTTGCATGTTTTGGTTATGGCTGGTGTCCACCATGCCAGATTTAGGCACTGTGTCTTGTTTTAATTTAGGACTGCATAATCCAAGCATTCCTGGCAGTGTTCATGGAATGGCTGTATTACAGGTTCTGAGGTGTGGCCCATATTTTGCACCTGCACGGAACCTTTAATGGATTCCACATCAGTTTGGAGGAGTGCAGATATTGCTTAACACATGTTTTCCACTGTGGTTTCCTGGCCAGGGACTGTGGTCAGGATTTGTATATCCAGTGTGATTACTCTATGGTCTGGTTTTACCAGTGAGCAATACACTTCTCATCTTGACATCCAGTACCCATGTTGCTGATTATCACATCCAGTATGCTTACCCCTCTTGTGGGAGTGGTACATTGTTCCTGGGCCTTTTGGTTTGTGGATTCTATGAACCTTTGTCCGACACTGTTGGAGCTAGTATAATGCTCCCAGTCTATGTCTGGGTATTTGCAGTCACCCAATATAATGTGGATTGGAGGACTTGATATATTCATGTATTCCAGCATAGGCCGGATGCAGTTCCTGGTGTTGGGCCAGTAGTCTGTAGCAGGCTATGAACTGGGGGGCAGTTTTAGCCACTGTTACTTGAGCATGGCTAGTCCATGCTGCTTTTTGTTGTGGTACCACATGGGGTGTGGTTATCCTTGACAATTCTTGCTAGTCACCCTCCTTTTGTAGCTTGTTCCAAGTTCTGAGGCTGTACAGCACAGTATGAGGTGTAACCTGGTAGTGTTAGGGTGCTGTTGTGAGCCTTGCCTCAGTTTTCTGTTACAGCACAGTTATCAACATTCTCCATACTGGGTGAGTTTAGACTGCATGCATCTTGCTGTTTCAACTTATCCCTTATCTTATTCTTATCCCTTCTGGTACCTATGGAGATAGGTTTGTGTTTTGAGCCTTACCTATTCAGGGCGCACTGTGGGTGACAACAGCCTTTGCCAGTATCCATACGGCCTGCACTGATAGGTGCACGCCAGTCCTAGCAGGTGGTGCATCATGTCATGCTCAGCATGTCATCCCAGACTGGCACACATTGGGTCCCCTTCGACTAACTGCAATACGTCAGTCAATTGTTGCACTTGATCATTTCGTTGTCATGTTGTGGCATGATGCTTGGTGAGGGTAGGATGTTAGTCAGGGTCCTCAGGTGTGCATATAGTACTTGGTGTTACATTACTTAACACATAGCATTCATGCCTCAGGTGGTGCAGCAGGGCTGCCTCTGTCGGATGCGCATATTACACTTCCCTGTACATGTTTGAGAGCAGGTTGTGTCACGTTAGGCATCCCTGTTACTATATGAGTGAGTCAGAGAGGGGTATCATTCCCAAGGTTCCTACTGAGCCAGTGTATGTGCTATGCATTGCCTCTTTGCCAAGGCCAGGGCATACTGGGCACGCCTCCTTCTGCCTACTGGGGCAGGCTCAGGTTGTTCCTCCTCCGAGTCACACTCTGCCTGTGATGGCCTTGGCAATGGTGGGGGGCTGTTTGGCCCAGCCCTATGCTGGTCCTGCTGCAGCTGTTTTCACAAGATCATATTATGTAGCATAGCACATACCATGACAATTTGGGTACATGTAGTTGGTGTGTACTGCAAGGCTCCACCAGATGTGTCCAGACACCGGAACCGTGACTTGAGCAGCCCAAACACACGCTCTATCACATTACGTGTTTGCGCGTGTGCCTCATTATGGCGTTCCTGTTCAGGTGTGTGTGCGTTTCTGATGGGTGTCATCAGCCACGGCTCCAGTGCATAACCTGCATCCCCCACTAGGTGTCCGTGTGGGATGTCCCCATTGGCAAATGTCTGGTACAGCTGCGTCAAATGCCAGATGTGGGAATCGTGATAACTCCCAGGGCAGCCAGCACACACATTCATTATTATGCCCTGGGCATCACACACGACCTGGCAGTTGATGGAGGGGAAGCCCTTGTGGTTTATGTAGGCCCTACCCCGCTCTCCTGCTGGTGCTTTGATGCATATGTGCGTGCAGTCTATAGCACCCAGTACCTCAGGGTATTCCGCTATTTGCTGGAAGAGACGCATATTGCTGGCCAATACCTCACGGGCATTGGGGAAATATACATGATCACCGACATGTGCTGACATGGCATCCAGGAACTGGTGTAGTACCCTGGAGGCTGATGCCTGTGATATCCCCATCATATCGCCAGTTGGTCTCTGGAAGGTACCTGTTGCTAGTATTCTTAGGCCAACACATACCTTGGTTTCCACTGGGATGGGTTCCCTTCTGTGTGTGAGGCGTGGCCTGCACAGCTTAACAATCTGCTGCAGGCGCTCGCTGTCGACTCTATACCGCTCTACTATCTCCAGCTCATGTAACCCATCGTAGGTGACCCTGGCCCTGTACTCCCCTCTCCGTCTGCTCACTGTGGGTTGTCTGGCACCATCTGCATTGTCACCACCCTCAGCAAGTCGCCTATGTCTCATTATGACAGCTATGGCAGCCCCTAGCATTTCTGCTCTGAGTTCAGCTTTTTCAGTTTTCACTTCTATTAGCTTACTCCTGTCTTGCAGTGTCTCTTAATGGAAACATCCTGCACTACTGTTTGCAGAGTTTTAAGTGCTGGGCTGGGCTACTATTCTGCCTGTGTAATTGCCTGCTTCTAATTATTTTCACCTGCTAGCTTCAGCAGTTATCCCTGCTAGCTTCCTATTAATTCTGTTGCTTCCTTTTTCCTCTCTGTTTCCTCAGGGGGGAGCAACTTGCATACTATCTGAAACACGCTCACAGTGGCTTACACGCGCGCACACGTGCTTACATGGTTAAGGATCTACTTATTCAGGTTTAAACGCTGCAACACGCAAACACTGTTACACGTCTGCCAACAGCCTCCTACATCCTCAGACTGCCTTACACGTGCGCACACCCGCGCAAACAGTGTTAAACATCTCCCAACACGCTCCCACATGCTCACACTGCCTTACACGCGTGCACACTGCCTTACTCGCGGTTCATTGCATGCACACGAGCGCATGCATGGCCAGCAAGAAACTTTGGTATAGGTAACAGTGTACACCTTCCATTTCTTGTCTTTCCATGACTTATCTAGTGGCACACCTCTTTCCATGATCTGTGCCTGTCATCTGTCATGTTACACTGGCCTCCAATGAACTGCGTTTCTTTCTACCATTCCCCCCAGTGATGTCACCTATCTCCTACTCTATTCCTCCCCCTTTTGTATCTCTTACACTACTCAGACCGTGCTCATTTGCTATGTGACTGTGGGATTCAGTATCCTAACCCTCATTTACATGAGATTGCCTACTAATGCTTAGTTACATGTCTTAGACTCAGCTTCCCCCCTTAGCAACCACTACACGGTGGCCATGTTGGTTTTGGTCTGCTGGTCCCTGCATTGTCATTCCATGTATTGCATGAAACCCACATTTGTGGGTTTATAACCTTCTTTTATGTTTATACAGCGCAGCCCGCTTTGCTGGGCTGCTGGTTTAAACATCGGCAATTGCCGAAAAAAATTATATTTTTAATAATTTTGCATCGGGTTATCTTTCCAATGGCCACATATTTGGCCATTAGCATGCTGCCTGACTCATATGCAACCTTTTTTGGAGCTGACATCGCTCCGTTGTGGATTTTGCAGAAATGTACTCAGTTGTCAACTGAGTACATTTCTGCAGCTAAAACGCTCCTACACGGACTGGTTTCTGCTTCTGGATCGCTAATATACCTCATTTGCATACCTTCGGATGCAAGTGAGGTATTTAGCATGTCCACGCCAGTCCGTAAGAGACGTTTTAGCTGGTCTCTTACACGGAGTTTAGGGCTGTTCCTGGATCGCGAGGCTTGCATGGAGTGTTGCACGTCTCCTACACTCCGTGCAAGCCTTCGTGAATCCTGCCCAAAGTTTTCTAATGTCTCTTTCACACACTTAAAAACATTTGTAGGGAATTATGCAGCACAAGGTTAAATAAGCGTTTAGGTGTTAAAGTGGTAAAATAAATATTCGTAGTTCTTCTAAATCAGAGTTATCAGATTCAAGTATAACATCAGTATCTTTGTCTTCATTATTGTGCAGCAGTTTGAGATTAAGTTTCCTAGTATATAGATGTAGATCTAATAATAAATCAGGTAAATGTACTCTCTGTGAGGGTATGAAAGAAAATCCCTTTTGTAGTACTTGTATATGTTCAGTTGAAAATATTTCTGTCAGTCAGGTTAAACACAGCTGCGCTCATCTGTTGCAAAGTTTTAGAAATGTCAATAGTGAAATGCTGGTCATCTTAGGTGCTGAAGTGTTGGACATGATTAGTATTTGCTTGCTGTAAAGTTTTAGAAATGTCAATAGGAGAGAAATGCTGGTCATTATTAGTACTAAAGTGCTGGACATTATTATTATTTACTTGTTGAAGTAGCTCCTGGTAATTATTCTTGTCCCTGTTGTCTGAAGTCTGTGTTGTCCACGTCCTCTCCCTCTGCCTTTCCCTCTTTGTAATCTTTCTCTGTGTGTTATATGTTATATGTTATATGTTGTAATGTATAATGTTTGCAGCTGGAATTGTATCAGGATGGTTTGTTTTCATTTATATAAATGTTAAGATTGCCTATGTTATATGTGATAATTTAATAAAGATGTTTCTTGTTTTAAATGTTGTGTCTTGCTTTTCGGTTAGTCACAGTGGAACTCCTGCCGCTAATGATTGGCAGTAGATTTTACTGCCAAGTTGCGATCCTGATGCACAACCTTCAACAAAGGTACCATTCCTATGTCTCCACACAGAAGACGCCTAGCTGAGAATAAAAACCTGAGAACAATTTCTTTAGGACATGTCTTTT
>NW_025055037.1:0-8088 GCF_019279795.1 Protopterus annectens
AAAAAAAATGTCTTAATGAACAATACAAAACATTTCAGAAGTAAAACATACAGAATGTAAGCAATGATAATGTCACCACAGAAAAAACACTAGTTTTATCTTTGTATGTTGTCACTACAGAACAATTACCTGTTTGAATCTAGATGTCTTATGAAATATCTGTGTATCTTTGTAAAAATCTGTTTTGTTATGAGTATCTTAAATTTATCTTTTCTGCTCAGGCCTCGGCTGAAAATTGGCTTTGCAGACTCAGAATTTCCCATTCAACAAAGACACAAAAATAATAAATAAATGCATGTACATGCATGTTTGTGTGAGTACATGTACATATGTTGAGATACATGCAAAAAATGATTATTTTTCCTTTTCTTTTAGTTGATTTAGAGGTGTTCTTAGCATGGTATGATAACCACTTATGTAGTCCTTAAATCAACTCTTTTTTTTAGGTCACCCACTTTTTGCACACACTGATATTGATCCCCAACAGGGAAAGTTATAGCACTGTTTTAGCTTTTTTTGTACCAGAAACACATCCCTACTCTGGTGATATGTGCTTAGCACATTGGAATGCAGCTGTACTGTGCATAGCAGTTGCGCACATTCACTAAGCTATCAGTGCAACTTGCTAACAACCATCTGACTGCATTTGCACTAACAAAATGTACACGTCTGAGCAACAGTATGATTGGCAGAGTTCAGTATAGCTGAGCTTGATCTCCGTAAGATGTTTCTAAATCAGTACCGACTTTCACCAGTCAGCTTCAGTCCACCACTGCTCTGAGTCTCGTTCATTGTCTACAGTTTGGAAAAAGTGTGAACTACGTAAAACAAATTAGAAAGGTGAGGAAAAGGCATACATTAGTAGGAAAGCATGGTGGAGAGTGTCATTTACTGAGATCTGTTGTTCAAAGCCATTATTGTACTGGTAAGACATGTCAGTTAGTATTATATCACACAGTTATGAATGACAGAATTGTAACTGTGTAACGTGCCATTTAATGCTATATGTATGTGTAAATGGACTTTCTGGTAACAAGTTTATTTTCAATGTGTTGTGAAAAGATAAACAACAACAAATAAGTGATCAGAGGTACATTAACCCTGTCGATACCTCTCTCTAACATGAATCAGTTATACTTAATGCATTTAGCGACAACAGTTTAGGTTGACATGATGGACACACTCCAACTACTAGTACATTTGGTAGACTTCTATCATTTTTATTATGAACTTGTAAAACTTACTGGTACCATGTGTGGGCGACTGGTTCAACTGTGGACCCATATTTCTTTGGAAGTTATAAAATACTACAGCAGCAGGGAGAAAGAAACATGAGGAATAACTTCCTGTTTTAGGCTGCTGCATATAGGAGAGTGATTTCATGATAAAAATGATGCAGCAACAAGGAACAAGGTACCTCAGAGACAACTTTATTCTGGAGAAGGTGCACATCCTTATGGAAATGTATCTGTGGTAAATGGGGACTAAAACAGGCAGAGAGAGTTAAGGCATGAAATCAAGTAGTGGCCAACATCAGTGGTGTAGGAGGAATGGACCATACCTTGGCACAGTGTAGAAAGAGAGCAAATAACCCAGTGAGACATGAAAGGACAAACCCCAGGCAGAATACTATTGTCTGCAGCAGCACTGATGCTGGATCTGCCATACGACAACCTCTATCTCCAGATAAGGAGCACTTTCTTTCTATATCGATGAGGATGCCACTGAAATCATGAGAGGTGGTGTAAATACAAGTAGTTTCAGAGAACTACAGCAGCCAAAGCCATGCAGTAATTATTTAAATAGGTTATGCTGAGATCTACCTGTCATAAAAACCTGTGCTCATATGATCCTTACATTTTCATGACCAGATGGCCCATCCACATAACATGTAAAAGAAATTGTACAGTGTGCACATGGCAAGTGTGTACATCATCTCTTTCAGGATAAACCATTTCACCTATCACAGATCTCATTAACAAAATTCTCTCTTACTTCTTTATAAGAACAGCAGAAGAAATAACCACTACTGTGTTTCAACACAGTAAGTAGGGTGATATTGTTGATGACAATGTCATTTTATAAACTGTACTGGTAGGACCCACAACCCATAATAGGTGAATAATAACATGGACAGTGACATAGGTCCACACAATAAGAAAATAACAACATTACAGCAGGGGGAAGGTGGTACACCATGTACCTGAACACCAATTTCTTGTAAACAGACTGAATACCTTGACAAAGACACTACCATTTCAGAGGAAACACTGGCCACTGTAACACTATTTCAAAGCAGTGCCTGGCAAAGGCATATTTCTTGGTGTGCTCCTGAGACATGTAAGGCTTTGGTTGCCCAGCACCAGATGAGTCATAACATTGTTCAGACAAAGGTCACAGGTAGAGATGGCATACATGAGGAATTTCACCAGGACATGGGAATGATCGTGGCCAAGAACAATGCCACAATAGTTCTCGTGCAGTATGCTGACACACACATCATCCATGTCTGCCTCCATGCACATATTAGTAAAGACTTACCAGATTCACATTAGAACTACAACTGGACATGGATGGGGGACTGTCCACACATGTGGGAGATGAGGTGGACGTACTCCATGTATTTACAAAGTGTTGACCTGATTACATGTAACTGAAATCAAAAGAAGGCAGGCAGGCCTCATCAGCATGGGCGCCCACAGAGAGGTGCAAGGGGGTGAACTTGCACCCCCCTGGAACGGGCGTGTGGGCGGAGATTAATTTTCTTTTAATAACCAAAAAAAAAACATTTTTAATGGAGTTCTTCTTTAAGAATGGTCTCGTAGCTTGCTGGTCCGGTCGCATCACGTCTGTGCATGCAGATGTCCTGTTCCTCTTCACCCGCGCTATTTGAAATTACTGTTCACATTGTTTGGTAAGGGAATTGTGTTGAATGCTGCAGTAAGTAAGGGAATTCTCAATTCAATTTATTTCGCTATTGCTTTTTGCTTCTTCACGCCGTCAGGTAAGGGAATTTAGTTGCACTAAATAATTATGTACAATAATATAGAGGGTATTCGAGACATTTGCTGTGTCATGGCACATTAAATATTAATGAGTCTGCCAGGTTGTGCTGCACGCTATAGCCGCTAGTCATGTATCAAGACCAGCATATATATCAATATTCTGAAAATGGCTATGTGAGTAAATTAATACTAGTAACATTTAACTTCATGCACACTGTACCGTTGTTGGTGGTGGACAGATGAGCCGCTCTTTTGATGGTGCCATTGCTTCCATTGGTTTTGCAAGGAAATAACGGAATGGTGCAACATTTCTGTGTCAGAAGTGACTTGAAAATGTCTTCTTCCAGCTATCAGTGATATGCTAATACCCTAGATGTTTCCAGTATGTGCCTGTCTAATACACTTGCAGGAGGTTTGTTCTGCCAGCAATGCTGTATATAGAACAACTTTGTCAAAATGCATAGTCTGCTTCTTAACTTAACATAGTGAGTAAATATATTACTGATAACCTGAACTATAATATGTTATTACTGGTAATGAGATTACCCTATGTGTCTTACATGTATAAAGATACAAAAGAATTAACTTTATACCTGAAAAATAACTGATCATTGTAGTATCAGTTTAGCATTTCATGATGTGAACCTCTAGCTCTAAAAGAATTCTAATTATCATCATGTCACTAATTTAATATTTTCACTTCCTATATTAGGAAAAAGGACTACAAGACTGTTCTAAAGAAAGACCTAGAAAGCACTATATCCATTTTCTGCCCGTTTCTCTCTTTCCTCAGCATATAAGACAAGAATGTACATTTCTAATGCAATCGTAACTGTTTGTGTGTTTGTAAGAGGGAGGTATGCTCTTCATCCTGCTGCTTCCAATAAATCTCTAAAGTGGGGAATATCTTTCCCTACCACCATATCAACATGAGTTAAATTGAGTACTACAGCAAAAAAGATGAACTACCTCCCAAAATGCGGCTTGTATTCCTTTGCTGAGTAATGAGATATTGTTTCTCATCCCCATGAATGGATGCTACTATAATAGTTTTGATAGTAAGGCTTTTCTTTTACATATACACTTCCCCTTTATAAGCTTGACCATACTGCCTGAATCTAGCAGTCCTTGTATCTCTTTGCATCTACTTAAGTTTGCTACAGTACAGTAACAGGATGCAGATTCATTTATTATAGCAAATAATTTATTGTGCTCCCCAGACATGGCATTATTAATAGCAAGCTTTTCTGAGGTTGTAGTTTCATAGGTATAATATATTACTACTACATGGGTGTAAGTGGATATAATGAACATTACATTTTCTCCTTATATAATCCAACCACTATATTCCCAGCAAAAGTATCATCAGAATTGTGAAGATCATATTTTTTTATATATATGTGCAGACATATTCAGTGTAGATTTTTAAATGTTTACGATGTATTACCAAAGAAAGGAGCATGATTAATATTTATGAGACACTTCACCCAAATGAATTAAATAATTAATTCATAACAACTTTTAAAATATAACAATATTATGAAATGGAATTTGTACCTATTAATTGGGTTACTATTTATTCATTCATTCACCTACTTGAGTTTGAGAGATATTTTGTATTTCATAGGTTAGTACTAAGCTAACTGCCCTTGCGAGCCATTTTAAGCCTAGCCAATTATCCCTTGTGAGACTCAAACCCTGAATTTTGTGCTTGCAAGGCAAACACCTTAACCATTAGGCTACCCTCCCAACCTATTTGTTTAATTAATCTCACTATTAGGCTTTAGCTTGTTTAATTTTGTCCTCTGCTGGTCTGTTTCCATGGAATTCCTAGCAGTATTTAATGTACATGATTTAAATATAGTTTTACATGTTTGTAAAGGTATAAATCAGTTTTACAAGTTTGTAAGGGCATAAATCAAGGTGCCAGTTAATTTTAAAAAGTTTTAATAAAGGTTATTTATATATACGTTAGTTTGCTTTATTTATTTTACTTCATGTTTATTTCAGAGAAACATTTTGTGTAATTGTCTAATCTCACTATTAGCTTATTTAATTTCTGATTACATTCTGGTTGTTTCCTCTAGAATTCTTAGCAGTATTTATTGTGTTTGATGTAAATATGGTCCAAGAACCTCTTGAAGGTGTGCAGCCAAGTTGCCAAATTATTTTTAAAAATTTTGAATAAAGGTTATATTTTATGAGCTTCATATGAGCAACCAAGATGTTACTAATATTAATAACTATGTGAACCCTTTTTATTTATTTATTAATGTATTTATTTATATATTTATTTGTATACCAGGGTAGTGCACAAATCTCAATGTTTGTAAGTGGGAGGTAGGGGCGTGTTTGTTTGTGTGTGTAAGAAGTAAGCAGGTCTGTGTGTGTGTTTGTAAGAGGGAGGTAGGTGTGTGTAAGAAGTAGGTAGGTTGGTGTGTGCATGTGTAAGTAAGAGGGGGAAGGAGTGTGTGTAAGGGGGGGTCATACCTCGCAATTATCTAGATGTTTGACTCATATTTTCCGTTAGTTTCTCATAAAATTATGTTGATTTTTTCTGGCAAATCATTCAGGATTGAAATCAGAAAATAAAGGCAAACATTTGAGTTTTAGATTTTATATCCGTAGAAAATGCATACTAATGCAAACCTTGTTGTCCTATCCACTTTCTAAGGAGGTAGTGGGATGTATGTGTGTGTTATACCTTTCAGCTCTACAGATTTTCACAAAATGTCAAGATTTTTGCCTTATACTTTTGATCTGTTCTTCATAAAAATTCCTTTTTTTTGACAAATCAGTGGGATGAGCGAAGGATTACAGTTGCTAAATGACATGTATTTGAGTTTCAGACTTCATGTCCTTTAGAAAATGCATTCTAACACAAATCCTGTTATTCTAGTAACATTCTAAATGTGTCCCTAGTTTTGGGCCTTTGTCTCCAACATTATAACAGGCGTTGTCTAGATTTCTTGTGAAAAGCGATTGAGAGGTGTGTGTGTGTGTGTGTGTGTGTGTGTGTGTGTGTGTGTGTGTGTGTGTGTGTGTGTGTGTGTGTGTGTGTGTGTGTGTGTGTGTGTGTGTGTGTGTGTGTCTTTATGTATAAGAGGGAGGTAGCATATCCCTCAGTTGTCCAGGTCTTTGCAGAATGTCCAGATTTTTTGCCCCATATTCCTCCTAAAAAGCATTGAATTTACTAAATAATAACAGGCATTTTAGTTTAGACTTCATACCCTTTAGAAAAATGCTTACTGACGCAAATCCTGATCTAGCAATTGTCTAAGTTCATGAGAACAATATTTATAATATGTCCCTATTTATTTTAGGCTTTGTTCAGATTTCTTGCACTAAGAAGTTAAGGTATTTGTGTGTGTGTGTGTGTGTGTGTGTGTGTGTGTGTGTGTGTGTGTGTGTGTGTGTGTGTAATACCCTAGTTAGAGTTAGCAGATGGAATTTATTTTCAAGGAATTGTGAGCTTCAAGGGAAGAGAAGTTTACTGCTGCTCATGCCAAGTCTGCTTAAAATGTGCAACTGTTTTGTTTAGCAAATGGTATCATGATTGTGGTATAGAGTTTTAAAGCAGTGTTAGTAGCACAGCAG
This sequence comes from Protopterus annectens, assembly GCF_019279795.1. Lineage (NCBI taxonomy): Eukaryota > Metazoa > Chordata > Ceratodontiformes > Protopteridae > Protopterus > Protopterus annectens. The sequence goes on from NW_025055037.1 coordinate 6,603, forward strand.
GTAGCATCCTTGCATCTTGATGTAGAGGGCTGTAGGTTGTAGTCCCACAGCAAGTTGATTTTGTATTTTAAGGGGGTGGGGTGCTGCAGTCCTGAGTATGATGTTCTCTGGATGAGATGCCTAGAAACTATGAATCTGTCCAGCCATTTCCTATTGCAATATACCAGCTTACTATTTTTTTAATGTAACAGAGGCAATTTATTCTTTGAGGGCAGCAGGTACTGAATTTGTAGATGAAACAGTGAAATATAAAGTTGTTTTCTAGCAACAACCTCTTCATTAGTTTCAGATATCTTTAATGTGGAGTTATTCAGATGACTTTTACTTCTGCAGAGATTGTGTATATTGACTGATATTGGTGGATTGTAATGGCAGACGTTTGAGTGGCCTTTTATGGTTGAAATGTTCTGAATTGGTCAGTTTGTCATTGGTTTGTATGTTTTGTTTCATTGCTTAGTGGAAAAATGTTCAAAACTATAAATTTAAAGCACACTCTAACAAGTGGTGCTGTATTATGCAAGGGATATAATTCAATTTATATATTATAATTAATACAATCAGTAAGGTAAATCGAAGAACGTTTGCATGGCCCTAAAAATGCGTGTAAGGGCCTATGATTTGAAAACAGTCCAAAGGTAAACTTAACCTGCCACTGGCCAGATGCATTTTCTTTGAATGTGAGTTTCAATGCTGTTTCAATGAATGTGAGTTTCAAAGGTAGAGAAGTTTTAATGCTAAGTCTGTTTTCATTGTAAGACTATTGCTTTGTTTAGGTTTAGTAAATGTCTATCAGTGTTTGTGCAATAAATTTTGAAATAAAAGTTGTAAATGAAATCCGAATATCTGTAATTATTGTAGACGTAAAGCATAAAACAGTATGTATACTGAGAGATTTGAACAGTGTCTATGACAAATGGGGAGAAATATCCAAGTAATGGGACACTGGAATGGCTGCATGGGTGGGGGGGCTGTGTCCATTGCAGTAGCTCGTCATCAGGGTCACATGACACCACTTGGTCACTATCCATAGGACCATTACCCACATAGTCTTTGGGAGACATTTTATATGAGACTTTAGATATGTAAGTCATGTTACAAACCTCAGTCAGGTCATGGCAGCACCAATCCCAACAGTTAATGTTCTTACAGCTGTGTTCATGCACCAACTCTTCACTATACCCTGAGATCAGTGGTGACCCATTGCTAAACAAATAAAAATAACAGAAATATGTTTGTACAGGTTTTAATCTTCCTACTGAGTTTAATGCACCACAACAGTATGGTAAGTGCAGGGAGAAGTTTAACAACAGGATGATGTATGTGCTACTACACTGTTACCAGTGACACTTTAATCAGTAACACTAGCACTGTCGCCACTTACCTGCAGAATTACACAAATGATGACCATTATAAGTAACTCTCTGACACAGCCAACATGTGTTGAGAAATATTACAACATTCTGTTGTACAATATCACTTGGCCATG
>NW_025055038.1:0-7912 GCF_019279795.1 Protopterus annectens
AAAAATTAATTTTTTTTTTGTTTTTTAGCAATCAAATTTTACATAATGCATTTTCATCAGAAAGGAAATACAACCCGGGACAAATTCTTTGGGAAAAGTACTAAAAGCATTTAAAAAACTAGCTCTAACCAATGTTGATTATGACTGACCGTAGGAAACTCACCTGGAAAAAAAATTGTTGGGTGTGTCAATTTTTGTACTAGACTCATGACATAAACCAAATGAAATAAACATGAAAGTATGGAAATCAACAAAATCAGGGAACAAAAATTTGTTTATGGGATGAAATATCTGTGAAGTCAACAAACAGTATCAGAGTATGGAGTATGCTACCTCACCCATGTACCTTGTTTACCTGCTATTAATGGATGATAGAGCATTATGTGAACAATATTGGCCTAGAAACAGCCTTGAACTGTACTGTATGTGTTGCACAATACATTTGGCAGTCATTATATTTGCATTCTACAGCTATTACAGTGTTATACTTGACTGTAGCACCTTACCTTAAAGACTGAATGCATACAGATGTTCATAGGTTCATAGGTTCATAGGTTCATACTAGGCTATCTGCCCAAGGGCATTTACAAGCCTAGCCCGCTAGATTCAATGTAGCTTACGCCAACCCTTTAGTATAGGGAACTATACCCATTATTTTGCTGTGCCTCACTGTAGAACAGTGACACTGAGTAATCCTAGAGTATATCTGCGATCTCCCATCACATTGGTCAAGATTTCTCTTGAACAAAGGCCAGCCGAGGTGCTCTGCCTCACATATGCAGGATTTTTATTCCACAGCATAGGAAGTCTTTGGGTGATGAATCTATATATCACCTCCAGCACGTCCTATTAATAACCCGTGTCGAGGTTTAAGTCTCCCGCCCTTGTGGCTCAAACAGTGGATCTAGATTTTTTTGAGGGTGAAGCATATTCATCAAATCTGGGGTTGACATGGCCTTGTATGTTAGGCAAGGTCACCTCTGAGCAATGATTAGCGACTGAACAGAGCTGGAGTTCTTTCAGTCCCGGGCAGCATAGGACCAGATGTTTGGGGTACGCCTATCCTTTTTTGGTGAGGAACTTTTGTTGGCCTCTCCAATACTGCAAGTGTCGGGTCAGATACAATTTCCAGAATTGAGCATTGTACTCAATCATTGGTCTGATGAGTGATGAGTATGGGAGACTACCTTGACCTCCCTTGATCTAGATGAGAATCCCACTTCATGATAAGATTGGGCAATGTAAGAAGGTCTTCCCACAACTTCACTTTAGCTACATGGGTGTCCGAATGACAGACTACTATCAACCTGGGTCCCCCAGGTCCCTGATAACTTCTTCTGTGTGCTCAGTGGATTTGCCACCTATTTGGTAGCTAGGGGTAACCTTGTTTTCCGAATTATGACTATATGCATTTTTGGCATTTAACTTTGAGCCACTGGCACCAGTTATCCGTTTCTGTAGAGACCCTTCTGAAGGATATCTGTGTGTCAGATGTGTTTTCTACTATGGGCCCAGTTTGCAGTCATCTTTGGCAAACTTTGTCGCTCCATAACCCTCCTGTGTTTGCTTGTACCCGCTGAAAGTAGATGCAAACAAAAAGTGGAGCCCAGGACTGAGCCCTGTGGTGACACCACTTGTGACAGGCTTTGAGTCTGACATGGCGCCAGCAACTCTGACCCTGTAGGGTTCTGTCACTCAGCCAGTTTGCACACGAAACCATCTTGCTTGATGTATGGGTTAACATTTAAAGCGTGATGAGGTTTTTCAATGATACCAGTGGGGCTGTTATTGTATCGAAGGCCTTGCCAGATGAAAGGGTAGGCTGTATGGACTGCCTTTCCCACACCATCAATGGCTTTGGTGAGCTGTTTCCGAAAAAAGTCAGCAAGTTTTAGAAGGCATGATCTGCGCTTTGACAAAAACCAAACTGGGATGGATCCCAAAAATTGTCTGCAAATTCCTACTATGTGGCATTTATGAGGGTCCATTATGATCCTCTCATAGCTGCACAGATAAGGCTTGTCAAGCTAATGGGCGGTAATTTCCAGGGAGTGGGGTGGAGGCACACGCCTTTGTGAAGTGGGACCACAGTTGCAGTCGCCACTCCCTGGAGTGCAGTATCAGAGGAGTAAGACTATGATTAAACACAGCTGTATCCCTAGCTGTGGGTTTAATTCCTCATTGAGTTAAAATTTGGGAGCACACAGCCAGGGACACCATCAGGTCCCAGCTGGATGCTTGTGTTTTTGCTTTGGAGAGCAGTTCTCACTTGGGGATTGGAGATGTTTGGGGGCTGCAGTAAGCATTTTGAAGTAATAGATATCTCTCCTTTTGGGGGGGGAGGGAGAAGTTTACTACTTCAGAACCTGTCCAGCCCAGTATGTTGAAAGCAATGTCCTGTAGGATCAAGTAATCACTCACATCATTTTAGAGGACTGGACAGTTTGAGGCATATCTGGGAGTTTCCTCCCCAGGTTTTCCTAACATAGCTAAAGGAAGGCCTTACTTAGTTGCTCTTTTGAGTCTTTATGGCCTATTTTTCTCTCAAAATTTGCTTTGGATGATTTTATGAGGCTCTTAGTTTTTACCCCATGAAGTGATCAAGGGTGTCTTACACCTTTTTAAGGAATTTTTGCTCCTATACTTGCCAGCCCAGCTTCCCTCCTTTTATTTGTAGGGAAAGTTTGTGTTTTATGGCTGGGGTCCCATCAGAACTGGGCGGCCAGCTTGCCTTTAGTAGCCCAACAGAGTCTTTGTTTTGCCCTTGATTTGCCTTACCTCCATGCACAGTCCTGCAAATTAGCTGGTAGAAGAGCATTTGTAAGTATATTCAGTGGCATATGTACTGTTTCCACTTTGGCTTCACAAGGGAGACCTTAAGAGAGACCACCACTAGTCTCCCAAAGTGTGAAGTCAGCTTTTCAGATTCTTGCTGTAGTGCATTTCAGGATGGGGGTGGGCTAGGACCTAATCGAGGTGGGCATGATCTGGTCACCACCAGTGAGAGTATACTTCCAGGGTGTTGAACATTTATTACTCCCACTCGGCCCCGTGATGATGAGGTCAAGTAGCCAGCCATCTCCTCTTGTGAGATGGTGAGCTAGATTGTTCCTGGCATTTTGAGTTTATAGATTCCAGGAACTTTTGGGCTAAGGTGTTTGGAGGCTTGGGTGAAATGTTCCCCAGTCTATGTTGGGAGTAGGTGAAGTCACCTAGTATGATGTGGTGTTTGGTGATACATTGTCCCCTCTAGTGTTTTCAGGAAGGCCATGTGAGGTTCTGGTTTGTAAAAGTGGCTGTAACATGCCTGGTGCAGGCAGTCTCCTGCTTAATTGCACTGGATGGTCTCCGATGCAGCCGTGCGTTACTTACTAGTCTTGAGGTGTGGGTGTCTTTGTGATGAATTGGATACCCCCTCCTTTCGAGTATTGTATCCGGTTTTGGGGCGGGCAGCATGATAGAGGTAAAACCTGATAGTGCTGGGGTGCTCTCAGGGCCAGACCGTTTCTGTCACTGCACAGACAGCCGATGTTCTCCATACTGAGGGAGAAGGGCCTCAGGGTCGTGCATTTGAGATTTAGACTTCTGGCATTGAGCAGCGTACCTTAGTTTTTTTCCTTTTTTTGTTTTTCTAGGGTGGTGGGTTTAGAATTTGAGCCTTGCCTAAAGGCACTATGGGGGTGGCTGAGCCTTTGCCAATATCCGAATCCAGGGGTGACAGGTGCAAGCCGTCCCTTGGTAGCGTGGCTTGTCTAGCATGTCATCCCGAGCGAACAGACATTGGATCCCCTTTGAATGACACAAGTTAAGCCAATTGTTAAAGCTGATCATCTTATGTATTGTCATTTTGGTGGTAGGATGCTATCAAGGTCCAGGGTCACTGCCTGGGCTACATAATCAGAGAGCTCCTCAGTATCTCTTTTCATGTGGTCCAGGAGAGTCGTCTCAGGTGCGTTTACACCAGCGTGGACCCAATGACTGAGTCGTGGCCTGTGCCTGCTGTTGAGAGACCTGAGTGCTTGCGTTATGTAGGCGGTTCTGCGCCCGACCAGGCAGCTTACTGTGACCTTCTCCTTACTCAGTCTGGTGGCGGGAGCCAGTGTGTCTGACTATGGAGTCACCAATGACTAGTGTGTCTGGCATTGTGTTTGGCCTTAAGGGCTGTGACTGTTTGACACTCTGACTGTGAGGTCTATGTGTTGCAGGTGTTGTGTTCTGAGGTGGTGGTTGTTTGGGTGTCTGCTTTGGTGGCCTCTGCTGTTTTGGTGGGTGCAGTCAAGGACACCGAGTATGTCTTTGTGTGTTTATGTGTATGATTTGAGGTTGTGATGGTACTATAACGGACTACAGGTCATAATTGTGTGTGGTAACCTTCTCACTCTGAGCAGTCTTCCAGTCTATGTTGAAGCTCCAGCCTCCAGTTTGGCGTATGGTTGCATCTCTATGTATTTGTCCATTTTTGTGGGAGGAGGAGGGTTGTCTGTGTACATGAGACAATTGTAATACATCAATGACTACAGGTTCACCAGCTGAGCAGGAAGGACACAACAGCTGATCCTCTCGACTAGAAGGACCTGAACAAAAACTTTAAAAGTTCGAGGGCGTGGGTGACCCGAGGGAAATGGGGTTTGCCTTTTTGGGGTGCTATCTATGGGTGCCGTATCAAGGTAATAAGTACTGCTGAACTATGATCTTTAGGTTTAACAGATAGAAAAGTCTACTTGGGTCAGTAGGGGATGATCTTTTTAAGGTATTGAGAGAGAGTGCTGGTAACAGGGATGTAGGGTAAGATTGAAAGAATGCACTCTGCAGTGTGCACTAGAAGTTAGATAACAGAAAGTAGGTAGCAGGTTTGCCTGTTTAAAAGTTAAGGTTTGATGGAGTATTTTTAAAACAGTAAGATGGACTGAAAAGTGGTTACTTGTATTTTGATGCTATAAATACTGTAGGATGGCCAATAAATTTAAATAATTGAAGGAATTGATTTCAAAAGTGATGGTTTTGTGATTACTCACATAAGCCGAGTGAAAGTAGAAAATGAGATATATGGTCAGTTGCTGTAAGAAGTGACCAACTAGAAAGACAGTGGTATTTAACAAGACAACTTAAATGGAGTGCAGGAGGAGGGAAAATTCACCTGACTCAGGGCAAGAGAGCTGTGGTCTCTTTTGAGAGTTTTAATATGCTGTTAAAACAGAATGCAAGCAAAACACAAGATAAAAGAAACAAACTACAGTATTCAAAATATAGAAAGAGCAATACAGAAATACAAAAATAACAACGAAATAACCTTTCCTTCACAGCAAAGTGTAGCAGAGTCTGGATGAGCCTTTCTGGTAAAGCTCTGAAATGTTTAGTTTAATCCTTAAATAGAAATTTTAGTTCCTAGCTCCACCCCCTCTGTGCCGTGATTAACCTTAAGTGACCTCTTCTGTCTTATAGATGGTCCTTAATTAATCAGTTCTTATTTCTGCCTGACTCAGAACAGAGCTGTGGTCTCTTTTCAGAAGTTTTAATATGCTGTTAAAACAGAATGCCAAGCAAAACACAAAATGAAAACAAACTTCACAGTATTCCAAAATATGAAGGCAATACAAATACAAAAAATAACAGCAAAACTAACCTTTTCCTTCACAGCAAAGTGTAGCAGAGTCTGGATATGAGCCTTTCTGGTTAAGCTCTGAAATGTTTTAGTTTATTTTAAAAAGAAATTTTGTTCCTAGCTCCACCCCCCTGTTAACAAGTGATTAACCTTAAGTGACCTTTTTTGTCTTATGAATGAGTCCTTAATTAATCAGTTCTTATTTCTGCCTGACTCAGAACAGAGAGCTGTGGTCTCTTTTGAAGTTTTAATATGCTGTTAAACAGAATGCAAGCAAAACACAAGGTAAAAAAACCACAGTATTCAAAATATAGAAAGGCAATACAGAAATACAAAAATAACAGCAAACTAACCTTTTCCCTTTACAGCAAAGTGTAAAAGTCTGGATGAGGGGAAATTTAAATGTTTTAGTTTACTCCTTAAATAGAAATTTTAGTTCCTTCTCCACCCCCTCTGTTAACAAGTGATTAACCTTAAGTGACCTTTTCTGTCTTGTGAATGAGTCCTTAATTAATCAGTTCTTATTTCTGCCTGACTCAGAACAGAGAGAGCTGTGGTCTCTTTTTAAGTTTTAATATGCTGTTAAACAGAATGCAAGCAAAACACAAGGTAAAGAAAACAAACTACAGTATTCAAAATATAGAAAGGCAATACAGTAATACAAAAAATAACAGCAAACTAACCTTTCCTTCACAGCAAAGTGTAGCAGAGTCTGGATGAGCCTTTCTGGTAAAGCTCTGAAATGTTTTAGTTTACTCCTTAAATAGAAATTTTAGTTCCTAGCTCCACCCCCCCTCTGTTAACAAGTGATTAACCTTAAGTGACCTCTTCTGTCTTATGAATGAGCCCTTAATTAATCAGTTCTTATTTCTGCCTGACTCAGAACAGAGAGCTGTGGTCTTTTGAAGTTTTAATATGCTGTTAGAATGCAAGCAAAACACAAGGTAAAGAAAACAAACTACAGTATTCAAAATATAGAAAGGCAATACAGTAATACAAAAAATAACAGCAAACTAACCTTTCCTTCACAGCAAAGTGTAGCAGAGTCTGGATGAGCCTTTCTGGTAAAGCTCTGAAATGTTTTAATTTACTCCTTAAATAGAAATTTTAGTTCCTAGCTCCACCCCCTCTGTTAACAAGTGATTAACCTTAAGTGACCTATTCTGTCTTATGAATGAGTCCTTAATTAATCAGTTCTTATTTCTGCCTGACTCAGAACAGAGAGCTGTGGTCTCTTTTGAAGTTTTAATATGCTGTTAAACAGAATGCAAGCAAAACACAAGGTAAAAAAACAAACTACAGTATTCAAAATATAGAAAGGCAATACAAAAAAAAAAAAAAAAAAACAAACTAACCTTTCCTTCACAGCAAAGTGTAACAGAGTCTTGATGAGCCTTTCTGATAAAGCTCTGAAATGTTTTATTTTACCCCTTTAATAGAAATTTTAGTTCCTTTCTCCACCCCTCTGTTAACAAGTGATTAACCTTAAGTGACCTTTTCTGTCTTATGAATGAGTCCTTAATTAATCAGTTCTTATTTCTGCCTGACTCAGAACAAAAGAGCTGTGGTCTCTTTTGAAGTTTTAATATGCTCTTAAACAGAATAAAAAAAACAAGGTAAAGAAAAAAATACAGTATTCAAAATATGGAAAGGCAATATAGTAATACAAAAATAACAGCAAACTAACCTTTCCTTCACAGCAAAGTGTAGCAGAGTCTGGATGAGCCTTTCTGGTAAAGCTCTGAAATGTTTTAGTTTACTCCTTAAATAGAAATTTTAGTTCCTAGCTCCACCCCCTCTGTTAACAAGTGATTAACCTTAAGTGACCTCTTTTGTCTTATGAATGAGTCCTTAATTAATCAGTTCTTATTTCTGCCTGACTCAGAACAGAGAGCTGTGGTCTCTTTTGAAGTTTTAATATGCTGTTAGAATGCAAGCAAAACACAAGGTAAAGAAAACAAACTACAGTATTCAAAATATAGAAAGGCAATACAGTAATACAAAAATAAACAAACTAACCTTTCCTTCACAGCAAAGTGTAGCAGAGTCTGGATGAGCCTTTCTGGTAAAGCTCTGAAATGTTTTAGTTTACTCCTTAAATAGAAATTTTAGTTCCTAGCTCCACCCCCCCTGTTAACAAGTGATTAACCTTAAGTGACCTTTTTTGTCTTATGAATGAGTCCTTAATTAATCAGTTCTTATTTCTGCCCTCAGAACAGAGAGAGCTGTGGTCTTTTGAAGTTTTAATATGCTGTTAAACAGAATGCAAGCAAAACACAAGGTAAAGAAAACAAACTACAGTATTCAAAA
>NW_025055039.1:0-6448 GCF_019279795.1 Protopterus annectens
TCCCCAAAGTATTTGCTTTAAAAATTCCCCAAAAGGGTTGTGTTGCAGTCTTGAAAAAATTTTTCCAAACGGGGGAAAAATTTTGGAAAAATGTCGGGGGAAAAAAAGGGGGGTCCCCTTTGAAATAAAGAAATGCCCTACCCGGGGGGGGGGGGGGGGGGGGGGGGGGGGGCGGGGGGGGGGGGGGGGGGGGGGGGGGGGGGTGGGGGGGGGGGGGGGGGGGGGGGGGGGGTTTTTTTTTTTTTTTTTTTTTTTGTTTTTTTTTTTTTTTTTTTTTTTTTTTTTTTTTTTTTTTTTTTTTTTTTTTTTTTTTTTTAAAAAAATTTTAAAAAAAAATAAAAAAAAAACCCCCCGGGAAAAAAAAAGCAGGGCTGAAAAGTACAGCTGCAGAAGATGAAAATCACATGTGTGAAATATATCCCTGTTGAAATACTGAAACATGACAGAAGTGAGACTGTTGGAAAGGATTGTAATAACTACAGGTAAAACATGTCAATAAAGCCTGGGTAAGTACCATCCTGAATGTAAAATAAAAAATGAGGGGTGTGAGAAAGAGTTATGAATCCACCAATAAAGTAGTAAAAACCCCCTGAATAAAGTATACTGCAGTCAGTACAGAATGAAATGAATGTGACAAGCAAAACCAAACTAAATGTGTTCAAAATGTTGCTGCAGCTGGAATGTGTATCCCAAAATCTGGATATGTTGCTCTCAGTCTGCAATATGCAGATAGTATGTTTGGGAAATACCAAACATCCACAGTTGTCTATAGCTTTATAAAGCAAATGTAGCAGGATGATGTAGCTGAACAAAGCCAGAAATGAACGTGTATGAATAACAATAAAATGTATATTGATGTAGCAGTAACAGTCCTATCACCAAATTGAAGTAGTTATATAGGAAACTGTAGTAAGAAGAGTAGTGTGTATATATCTGTAGCTATTAGAAATGTACAGCATATGTATTGGTATTTGAAGGTGTTAATTATATTTTCTTCACCCACCCTATAACCACATATAATCCATTCCATTGAAATTGGTATGTGCAATCACAATTAACACCCCTGGACATTTGTCCTGTTGGGTCATACATATTTGCATGTCGTTGATGCATCTGCCCTGTTCATACATCCAAACCTGATGGCCTGTTGCCATCAGTCAACCCTGCATGTTGTTGGACTGTGTATTGCTGTTCAAATTATGCATGTGCTATGCTCGCTGTTCAATGGTGTGAATATCTGGGTGTTTGGTTAATGGGAATACTAATGCATGCTGTTACAACTAATTGGAATGGTATTGTATGTTACTAACCCAAACTGTCATGACATAATGCAAAACATAGGGACAGGAAGGCGGGTTCCAGGGGACCCACCTCTCCCACCTCAGCTGGCGAGTGCACCGGGCCCTAGTGCCCAGTCTGGACCCTCCTCCAGTGGCCCTGTGCCACCTGCAGGTGGAAGCCTGCAGGGGATGGGGCTCACCCCCCTCTGCAAGTGGGGCCCGAGGAGAACCACCACTCACCCTCCATAGCGTCCGGACTGGGTGCGTGGGAGATCCGGGAAATCTGTTCTTGGGCCCCTCAGCTTGAGGCACAGGTGGCACAACACGGGCATGCCTGTTGCCCGGCCTACACAGCCCCAGCACAGCCCCATCCTGGGCAGTGAAGGAACAGTGGCAACTGCCCATGGGTGGGGATATCAGTTCCACTGTTGCCATCTGTGGGCTCATGGGCTCTGGATATCCAAACATCCGTCCCCGTCAATTGTGTCCCCCCCACATGTGTCATACCCCCGCCCTGTACGGCTTTTGTTTGTCTTGTCTGTTGACCTACCCAACCTACCTCCCCAGCTATACCGATTTCCCTTTCCCCTGACATACCACTCTCACCTAAAAAAAAAAAAGGGCACTCTGTACCCACAAAAAATTCCCCCATACATAGCTGCCCTTTTTCACATGTCTGCTGGACATGGAAACTATCAATTACAATTGGCTGTACAACAAGTATTATTGTTGTCCTACACCTCTCGGGGGTGGAAGGTTTCAAATGTCACACCAAATTACAAACATATGCACAGCTGTTGCTGATGAAGAAATGGGCAGCTATGGGCCTTACCTACATCCCTCCTGCAAAACCCAAGCTTGTTTCCCTACTGTCTTACCCTCTTTGTGACCCCTTTTCACCACTTTCCTGTCTCCCCCTTTTCATTTCTTTCAAAGAAAATAGCTGTGTAGAGTAAGTTTTTAAACGTTGTAAGGGGGGTGCGGGGCTGAATGCAGTGCATGGGGGCTCCGCAAACCAGCGCTAACCCGGGTTTCAACTGCTTAAAAGTGCCTTAGTCACTCTGATGACAGGTCCTGTAGTCAGTTCAAAAGCAAAATAAAATCCCACTGTCAGTCCCAACCCAGGACCTTGGAAACAGTAGTCTGCATGACTTTCCACTAAGCCATGACTGTTATATAAGAACATTGTGCTAAATAAATATATCATGTAATAGTAGGAATGAATGTAAAGGGAATATAGGATGTGTAGTAAAAAAGCATGTCATGTATATTTACTGTCAAACTAGTGGATTTCTATAATAGTAGTGTGTGAACAGAAACAGCCATGCTAGTTGGTAGCTAGTAGGTAATAATGTCAGTTTTATATATATGTATATATATATATATATATATATATATATATATATATATATATATATATAAAAAATAAAAGAAACACAAATGACACCAACAGACCGACAACACAAAATGAAATACACACAACCCTTGATAAAAACCCAAACCCCAATCCAAAGGGAACAAGAATTTCCCCAGCATACCCCAACTTTACAAAATGTGTCACATCCCACTATGCATAATAATCATAATAAACCCCCAGTTCCCCAACACCCCTAAATAATAATCACTTACATAAAACGTGACATCCCCACACCCTATGCATAATAATCCTTACCCCCAAAACCCCCAGTCCCTCACTACCCAAAAAGTGTTCCAAAATTATTTACCACCATCCATGGGGTTCCCCGCGGCAGGGTTGTGAAAAGCGGGGAAGTGGGGGCAGAAGGGGCCAAAAAAAAAAAAATATATATAAAAAAAGTTTAGGTGTCAGGGACATACACACAAAGGAAACAGGGAGATGAATGGAGAAATGTTAATCTACAACACAGCCTGATTAGAGAGATACTAACCTTTACACTCACAGAACAGTGTCCCCAGCATACCAGCATGGTCCCTTAAAACTGAAAAGGAAACCCATTTCACATACCCCTTTTTTAGCACTGTCCAAATCACAGTGAGAACTGCAATCAGTACACAACTGCTGCATGCAATAGCAAATGCTGGCTAACAATTGGTGCAGAGGCCATCACATGGACATATGCAGATACCTACAAAGCATCCTGTATCCCAGTCCCCATGCAATACTTTCATTGCACCCGGAGGCAGAGAGAGAGAGAGAGAGAAAAGAGAAAAAAGGAAATAAAAACACAAACAAAAAATACATTTAAAAAAAAGTTGAAGCTGTTCATCAGTTTGGCAACAGGCCCAAACCCCCTTGACAAACACAGGTAATGTGTAACAATTTAATAGTCTACATACTTGAACCCTCCATATTTTTATTGGTCTGTATCTATATGTATGTCTATGTGATAAGTTGTGTGTATGTTTTTAAAAGGGGTAACATACATTTATCCATTCAGTGTTAGGCCATGTTCTGGCACCAGTTGTGTTTCAGTGAGGCCCGTCTTTGGATGTGTGCCCGCTGGTTATCGACTATGGGGCCTATGTGAGTCATCTGGGAAAACACAAGATGTTTTTTTCACAGCTGAAAAATAAAAGCCCTACGAGGGGTTTGGAAGGGGTGGGATACCACTTTGACCCTTTGGGCTGCATTTCCTGCAATTTTTACTTTATATTCTGTTGTTCAACCAGTTTAAATATGTGACATATGCATTAACATTTAAGCTGATAGCTTGTCATATGCCTGAGTAGTTTGTGTTGAAGGCCTTAGTCAATCCCGGTAGGCTTTTGGACTGCTTTGCTCATCAATGGCTGTGGCTTTTTTAAAAAGTAACCAGGTTAAAAACAGGATGCCTTCACAAAAAACTGGGTATCTGTCATCCCAATATTGCTGTATATGAGTTCCTAAATCTTTATAGCTTTGCAGACCAGGTGGTTGCTTAGGGGTATTCCCCAGGGTCAGTAGAGGTGCCCCCTTTTTGTGGACCACTGTTTTTTGCCGGGGTTCAGGTACATATTGAAAGGGTGGTTAAATATCAGTTTTATATTGGTTGTAGCTCCTTTTGGAGTTCACTGACACATCCAGGGATCCAATTTGTGCTGTGTGTTCTTTTTGGGGGCCCCTCACCTGGACATCTGAGATGACAGGGGTTACATTCAGCTGTGATAAGTCTTTTTTTGGGTGAGAGGGGGAGATATTTGCACTGAACCTGTCTGCCAGAATGTTCCAATATCTGGGGTTCATGAATTTTTGTAGTTGTGTACTAATTTTGAGCATATCGGGGCATTTGGTCCATGTTTCTAACAAAGTGAAGATGGCCTTGTGGTTATCTTTGTTTTTGGTCATGTCTCTCTCAGAGTTGGCCTTGGATGTTGTTATGAGAAAACAGCTTATTATGTGCCGACCACAGATGCCTTCCCATGTGATTCTGCTCTGTCCTGCAGTAGCCTCCTTCAGTTATAAAATTGTATTTGGCGGGGGTCCACCAGACAGGATGTTTAAACCTTTTGCATATTTGGGGTTAATGTGTGCATGTTCCATGCATTCTTGGAGATTTCCTAAACATTTGCAAATGGGGCAGCATTGTGGGTTGTGGCTTCCACTGGCCCAGTGGGCTGCATGGATACCATCTCAGTCCTAACAAGTGTCTGTCATTCCCTATACAAAGTAGTCTACTGTGCTGGTGGTGGTGGTATATGTATATCCACGGGTATTTTTTCCCAGATCATGCATGGATGGCACATACAGTACCTTTTTATAAACCCCCAATGGGGGGTGCATTGGACCTGTCTCAGTGTGCTGACTGATGGGGCTTGTACTATTTTTATGGAATGTGGCAGGTATTTTTGCACATTCTGAGCACTGATATCTGGCCTTTACATTTTATCCACCAAGAGAAAAATGTTACATATGGGAGTAGTAGTATATCACTACAGTTAAATATCATGTATAGTATGTGTATATTTTGCTGACATAGTTTGCTGATATCCTGTTTGTGTTCTTTTCAGGGACATGGCTCAGAAAAACCCCCTTACTCTGCTGCAGAAGATGAAGAGATACACCAGAGCCTGGTGAATTATGACATACTGTTTTCCCAGCCAGAATCAGGGAGAGGGCTGCACTGTGGCAAGACCTTGTCCGGGGGTAAATGACATTGGCATAATGGACATATGAGCAGGGACATCACTGCAGTGATTTAATCAAAATGTGTGCATGTGGATACCCCAACAACAGGTCACCACAGGGGGGGGCATCCTGTGTTGTGGCTCCAGCCCAGGAACATCAACACATGCATTATGATGGAGGCTGGGGCCCCACAGCAACACTATGCATGGGTAAATATGCCATATGTACAAAATGTTCTGTACACTGTTAATTTTTCATGTGGGGGTGTCCGGTATGTAGCTGTCAAAATGTATGTAATTGTGCAGGTGTGATATTGCCAATATCAGCAGCTGCATGTGAAAGGCAATGTTTACTACTGTGTATCATCGTATCAACCGTTTTGCCCACTGACATAATTCATTTCTGCAGGTCCCTTTTTACAGCAAACAGCCCTGCTGGTGGGTGTTTAACAATACCTATAATAGTCCTGTGTGCTAGTAATAATGGTACCTCAGTAGTGCTCTTTTGTATACTGGGGCGGCATTTTGCATGTGTCGTGTGCATGTGCATGTGTATTGGCAACATTGTGTGACATTGTAAACTGTGTTTCCTGTCTTCCTCCCCCAGTTTTTGGTGCTGCTCTGGTGTCCTGCAGCAGGAACCTGAATCTGGTGCCACAGGTTTATAATGATGATATCTGTGTAATGGCACAAAGGGTGTCAGGGTTGCATTGGTCAGCCAATTGACAGTAAAAGCTGTCAACCCCATTTGCCAGTCATCCTGCCAGTACATCCTATGTCACCAATGTCCCTAGGTGATGGACGGATCAGTGGGCATTGACCAGGGTAATGTGGTATCTGTGGCCCTGCTTCCCCCACAGCAGCCCTGGGCAGGGTCCTGGATGGTACCACACAGACAGTTGCCCATGGGTTCCCTGGGCATCCTTACTGCCTCTGGCACACGTGCCCAAAGAGGTCTGTCAACCCCAGCTATTTTTGGGGCATGGGGACAGTGATGGGGGACACCAGACAGGGTCTGAGGGGCTGAGAGCATGTCGCCCTCCATGACTGACAGTATCGTGCATCGGTGCTATCCATAATTTTAC
>NW_025055040.1:0-7731 GCF_019279795.1 Protopterus annectens
AGAAACCCATGTACAATGTGATATGTTTTGGGGGCCAGTATCCATGTGATAGTCAGTGGGTGAATGTTGTTGCAAAGGTGATGTGCATGCACCATGTGTCATGCATCCTGATGCCATGATACTCATATGTTCTGCCACACTGACCCCCCGGGTTTGGGTATTGGTATGAGCTGGTGGAGCAATAATGGCCAGGTATGTGGGGTGGGATATCTAGGCATTGACAGTACTCTGTGACAGCATGTTGTGTATGTAAGCAAATAGTGAACATGAGGGGCCCCATGACTGAGACTGTGAAATGCCATATGAACTGATATGTAGTAGGTACTATGTATGCTGCACCACTGTGTGTCCTGTCCAGAGCCATATAGCATAACATCCTGAGACACAGGGTATGATGTGCAGGTGGATTTTTGGTTCCAATACCAGAAGGGAATGGTGCTAAAGGGGCAAGGGAGGACAATTTTATGTTTTGGCCTCGTACCAAACCCCTGAAGTATGACAGGTGGCCAGCATGTGTATGTGGCATGCTGTGGCATACAAACCCAACAGGGTCCCAAAAGGCCCTGGGGGCCCACAATGTGTGGAATCACTTGTGAGGATGTGCCCCATGCCATTCAGAAGGTCCAGTCATGGGTGTATGACTAGTCCCCCCCAAAGCGTCCCACCCATGGGTAGGGGAGATGCTGCTTGGGGGGTCAGGGTACAAATGTCCGACAACAGGCTAGCAGTGAATATAGGGGCTGGTGGGAGACATATACCAAACAGGTTGGTGGGACATAACAGCCAGGGACAGGGAAGGTGACTTTGGGGCCAGGTCCCAGGACATAACGTGTGCATGTCTCCATGTATGTGTCCACAGGGACACTAAATGTCCATGTATGGATTGCGACCCTGTAGTGAGTGGGGTGTGTATTGTTGGTAATCCCCCCGCCGGCATGTTGCCAACATTACTGGTCTGCAATGCCTGGGTGACTATTGTATGTGACATCGAAAGTGGATGTAGCCAAACAAACAGAAAAACCACAATGCCTGAGGCCCCCCAATGGGCAGTCATGTTTAGGTAGCCTTGGGTATGTGATGGACCTGGGACCCACCATGGCTGACAAGTGATGCACCCCCACATGTGAATATACACCACTGTGCAACAGCCTGCACATGTGGTTGTACATCATATGTGCATGGAACATGACCACCACAGTGGCGTCTGTGAAAGGTCAGTACCATGTCTCTGTGTGGAATAGCATGGTCCTCTTTGTGTACATGCAAAGAAGGCACTGTGGTATGTGTCAGCATATGTATGTTGTCCATCTGCGGGGTGTCATGCCATTAACAACTGCTGTCAGCAGGCGTCAGAAACTGGTTGTAGTACACATGTTCCGTGTATGCTGCGATGGGTGTGTTCCAGGGTGTGGCTACAGGGCCTGAAGCATATGTTTATCCCCCAAAAGGGATAACCCCAGGTGGAACACCAGTCACATGGAGGTATTGTGCATGCTAAGGGTAGTGTAGGTATGGTAGTGTTGTGAAATGTGTCAGCCAGCTGAGTGGAGTGCATGCCTCAAGCATGTGTGGTACATGGGTGTCTACCCCAGGGAAGTGTGGGTTGCTGTCAGCACATGGCAGTATAGCTGTCTGAGGCCCAATGTACAGTATAACAACACAGATGGCATGTAACCTGTGGTGTACAATGTACTCTGGTGTTACAATTTTATAGGGTCCCAAAATGGGTATCGCACGGGAGCACCTATGATGCATTGTGTTAGGCAACTACCCAGGATGTGTGCAAAACACTGTGTGATGGGGACCCCTCACCTGTGGGTGTTCCAGTCCAGGTATGTGCCGGGGAGGTATCCTGTACAATCCTGCAGGTGCTGTGCAGAGCATGGAGGCAGGTCCCAGTCACTGCAAGAATGTGAGTGGTGCAATAGTGTGGGGCCTTGCTTGTGTGCAGCACAGTGGAAGATGCAAGCATTGCCCCACATGACCCCATGCCGTGCCTGCCTGTTACAGCCCTGCGGAGACAGTTATGTGAACTGCCACAGAGGCAGTATGGGGAAGATGTACATGTGTGCTCCCCCCCAGGCGATGGCTGCAGGTCATGAGTGCCACAGCATGTTTTTGACCAGGACTGTCATAGCGGTCAGATACCACATGCCTTTTTGTAGGAGCATAGGCAACAGTTGCAGTGACACAGTAGGTCAATGTACAGTGTCCCTGTGTTCAGACCACTGCCTACTGTACACTTGGCTAGACACCCCCCAGGGATGCCCGGTGAGCCATCATGTCCCAGTACTTTAGCCTGTGTATTGCCATCACAGGGCAGTCACAATAACATGGTATGAGATATATTGTACCAGGTGTGTGTCATGTGTGCATATGTTGAGTTGCAGAGCTGTTCACACATCCGAAAATTCAGTGCATGATGCCTGTGTAACATGATGTGTGGAACTGCACTGTGATCCACAACAGGGTCATCCTGACGGTGTGTTGTGAATGGTGTAACCCAGGGGCCCGGGATATACACTGGTGCTGTTGGCTGCCATGCGGGGGGCCACCAGTGGTGCCTACAGTGGTCATACAGACATACTGAAACATTGTTCTGGCAGGAATGTCCATTGTTGTAGATGATGTGGGGAAGGTAGGTGTGTGTTGTGAATGTTACCCATCCAGATGTGACCATCAGGTGCAGTCATGGTTGTGACAGCATCACACCCATCCACAGCTGTCAGCACCCTGTCCCCAGAATGGGTATCAGTAGCCCTCGTACTGTGTGACTAATGTGCAGATGGCGGAACACCTACTACTGGCTGGCTAACAGTGTCATCTAGGAAGGCTATGTGACGGCTGGAATACGCCCCCTAATGTATAATTATGGTATCCCAATGAATTTCATTGAATCACATATAGTAAGCCATGGCTGGCATGTAAACCTGTACAACAATGACTGTGTGACAGACCCAACAATTTGGGGCCTGTTGAACATGCATTTTGAACACCAAATGAGGTATGTTGCTATTGATGTACAACTGTCAGCTATGGGCCGCATGGATGCAGGCCATCCCCACAGGCAGTACCGTCCATGTTGGTAGGGGCATTGCAGTACATGTGACAGTTGCTGTATGCCACATTTCCATATCCGTCATATAGGGGGGCATGGTCGTGACTGTGGACATGCCTGTACATATGACCATGTCCCACAGGATATGTGTTACTGTGTACAACACCTTTTTCCATCATCAAGCTGTGAAGTGTATGGCTGCCAGTGTACCTGTGTGACATGTTGTGCAATGGGTGCAAATCGTAGCGCTACATGCCCCCATGTCCCAAGGTGCATAGCCTGAACATACAATAAAATGGGTGTTGGTAAAGCAAACAAATTGGGTATGGGTGGCAACCCACACCACCTGTGGGAAATTGCATGTCCAGCACATTACACCCAAGTTTGCAGTACGTGTACAGGGCGGCATGCAATTTTTTAAAAATATTTTTCCCCACTCCTGTTGCCAGCACCCAAAAAATGTGCACTTGAATGTGGGAAAAAACCCCCTGGCTACAGTAAACGGGTTCGTGTTGTGAAAACATACCCCGAATGGGTTGTGTTGAAAATCATTGTAGCCCATGCCACAGACAATTTTTAGCATCTGTGTATTTAATGCCCTGGCCTAGCAGTATAGCTGTGTCAGTGTTGGAACAACATACGAATGGGCTGTGTGTGTGAGGTGTGTCATTTATGGTCTGATGGATGATACCCGGGCCCTTATGTGCCCCCCCAAAAGGGCCTGTGGTTTCCCTGGGGGAGGGATGGTGCTGTGCAGTGCACCCGACAGGGGGTGGCAGCAGGCACTGGATGTGATTTTGTGGTACCCATGTCGGGCCCGGGGTACCATCCATGTGCAGGGAATCAGGGGGGCAAAACAGCACTGTGTTGAACAATATCACAGCACATAGCACCTGTCGGGGGTAATGTGTATGCATGGATGTGCGATACCAGCATGCACCATACACCCCCCCAAAGAAATGCTGCCTACCTTGCAGAAGGCCATTGTCCACCCATGATGATGACAGGGATGTCCATATCCCCATAGCAATGACATATGGAATGGACAGCCACCCTAAACCTATCCCCAGGCGGACACACCCCTGTGCCATGTATGTGACATACCCTGCCATACCATGCACCCTGTCCAGAAAGGGCTGCGTGCCATCCAGTCATACATGGTGCGATGGCCATGGCATTTCACTATCAACTGCCCAAACAGTAATGGGCACTGATGCACCTTGTGGTGTCACAGGTGCTGTGTGGGTGTAAATGTGCGGCCATGCTATGATGACCATCCTGCTAATGTCATATGATTACACATTGTCCCATGTTATCACATGTGCAATACAGGGAGCGGGATTTGAACAGTACAGTGCTGTGTAGATGTACATGGCACAACACATGCATGTACAGGTGTCCATGTATGTGTGCAGTGCCGCTGAGTCCATAAGGCTGTCTGTGATGCCTAGCGACATATACACAGCATCCAGGTGAACAGTAGAACGGGGCACGGGCCAGGGCCAACTGGTATGAACACAGGTGCAGGCAGGTACACATGTCCACAGCGGGTTACCATCACATGGGGTAACGGGGATGAGTTGACACAAATATGATATGATACCCGCATGCGGGGGACAG
Source organism: Protopterus annectens (assembly GCF_019279795.1). Lineage (NCBI taxonomy): Eukaryota > Metazoa > Chordata > Ceratodontiformes > Protopteridae > Protopterus > Protopterus annectens. The sequence continues at coordinate 4,679 of NW_025055040.1, forward strand.
GTGTGACACAACACGTCAGCTGTGTCAGTGTCATGATGCATCTCAAGATTACTGTGCAGATGTGTACATGTCATAGCAATGTATGTCAGCGGTATGCCAGTACATCTGAAAGGGACCTGTCACCATCATTATGTCTTACAGATAATCCCTTTTTCACGCTGCCACCCAGGGAGGATGGAATCATCCCTTGCTCCATGACAACTATGACCTGCTATTCAGCCATTTTCCACAGAAAGCGCGGGGATGACCTGTGGCAGGATATGCGGGAGGGTGAATGATGTGGGTGGCAACAACCGCACCTACCAGCAGATCGCCGACACTGCACGGACCTTGGCAGCAAACAGCGTGCGCTGCAATCGCCAGAGAACAAGGTGGAACAGGTGGTGGGCCACCAACCCACCCCCCACTCACACACCCCAAGCTCCTGGCCAGTCTGGGGACACCCAGGAACAGCATGCAGAAACACTACTGCCATCGTGGAGGTGGGTGTCTCCCAACCAATGAGCCTGGAGCTGCCTGGTAAGTCAGTCTTGCATATGTGTATGATATCCTGTAGGTGTGGGTGTCACTGTACACCATTAATGAAAAAAAATGCCAGGTTTTGGGCACAAAAGCTGCATACTACAGTATGCTACTTGTGTTTGAAACTGTGCATACCACATGCTATCACACGGGTTTGATGTGACATGCACAGTGCACTGTGGCTACAGTCATGGATAATGTTTATACTGTTGTGTCCCCCTATACAGGTACCTCTGGCGTGTCGCACAGCCATGGGTCCGTGCAGGTGAGACTGTTGTTAGTAAAGGCATGTTACAGTGTAGATATTGCCATGTGGCCGGGTATAACATGCACACCTGGGTTCTGCTCCAGTCACGTATACAGGTGCACCACCAACACACATGCCACCCATGTGCAGTAGATACAACCGTTAAAACCGGCATGAAACCACAGTACCTGTCATGTGATATGTGCAGTCAGCTATGCATACAATGGTGGAGGTGTTCTACAATGGATGCATATGTAGTATGCATTGGAACACCCTTTTGGAACAGTACCACACAGTGAGCTGTGATCTGGGCACACAGGTGTTACCAATGTGACATATGCCCCCATTGTGTGCACACATTGTGACATGGCACCGACATGTCCCATTGTTCTGTCTGCAATATTGTCACACCATACATGACCTACACCCACATAAAAAATCCCACTGTTGTCTGCATAGCCCTCTGGATTGTGACACCTCCGACTGTATGGGTGTATGTCACATGGGCCCCCCAGGGATGGGTACACGATGCCCATCCCCCAATTTTCCAAGACCCAGAACATGGCCATGGGTGATAGCCACAGGCATGTTGCCACATCTGGGGTGGATAACCGTTGCACATTGTCCACACATGTCGATCATAGCCGTGGAACCTGTACATTTGATGTGGTACACCAGACAAGGAATGCCCTGCAGCCACTGGAGGTGCCACCTGTCTACCATATCGTGCTGTGGAACAGCATGACTGTGTTGTCATGGCAATGCAATGGGCCATGTTATGCATCGCGCAACATACCTTTTCCTGTTGCCATGCAGTGGCACAGTGCCTGTACTCCCCTGTATAGCTATGTAGGCTCCCCCAACCCACCTGCACAGACATCTTTGTTAAAAATGCATTCTATCTGTAGCCTGTACACAAACTGCACTTTAAACCCAGTATGATGTGGTGCATGGCGGGTTTTCACATGTCCACATGTTTGCACATGTCGGGGGTTACATGTCAAGGGGGCCCCATGTGTACTGTTAACCTTCTGTACATGGTGTATCACGTGGCATGCAAACTACCATGAATGTGTGTACTGCATGCCTACTGATATGACACCTGCTTGATGTAGTGTACCCCAGGGCAGTATGCATACTAACACTATTAATGTCTGGCCCGCATTCCCTGTGCTGTTGTGGAATGCTGCATGCCATCTGCAATATCACATGCATGTGTGTCTGCATTTTGTGTGTCTGCGGGGTGTTTGTGTTGTGTGTGTGTGTGTGTGTGTGTGTGTGTGTGTTGTGTGTGTTGGTGGGGTGTGTCTGTGTGTGTGTCTGTGTGTGTGTCTGCGGGGGGTGTGTGTGTGTGTGTGTGTGTGTCTGCGTTGTTTTTTACAGTATGTCTTTGTATTCACAGGTGTGTAGGTCGTTCCCCTCCTGCGGTCCAACTGATGTTTGTGTCCCCACAGATACTAGCGGGGATGACGATATGCATGAGGGAGAGGCGGGGTTGTCAGCGGCAGAAGCTGTGCCATTGGTTACCATCCCACCTATGTCCCCTCATCCCCCGGGTTTTGATGCCACATACCACATCACCGTTGCCCATAGAGGAAGGACAGTCAGGGCTGTTGGCATTGGGGGAATTTTGGTGGCTACAGAAGGTTTACACACCATGTTGCCAGTGTAATGACTGGTGATGTGCCACACAGGCATGTGGCTGGTGCTGCTTGAGGAGGACCTCTGGCAGACATGCACCTGCTGTACAGGGCAGCAGCTGGTATCACCAGGCGCGTTCCAGACTGTAATGGGGGACAGGCACGTGCTGAATGGCAGAACCCAAAAAGGGCAGAGGCTGCAGAGGGCAATCCGTTCCTAAATGACAACATCCAGTCATTGGCGAATGCTCAACAGCAGATTGCTAATGTTCTGGATGGGGAAGGGGGAAGGGTTTGGGAAACCTGACGAGGCATGCAATCCGGGGGGAGCTGTCTGTGCTGGAACACCTGGTAGGGGTGAGGCATAGGACCGTGGGGGTAGGCCAGCAACACCACCTAGTGTAGGTCGGCGTGGTGCCACCTCATGCCCACTCACACAGTGCGGTAGCAGCAGCAGTGCAGCTGGTGCTACACCCAGGGACCAAACCCCCCAAGGGGCCCGGCCATTTTTGGGGAAACCCCCCCCTGGCCCTGGGGGGGGGTCAGGGGGGGTGGAAACCCACAGTTTCCAAAAACCCGGGGAAACAATGTGTCCCCTAAAAAAACCCCCCCCCCAACCCCCCCCCAACCCCCGTAAAAGGGGG
>NW_025055041.1:0-10108 GCF_019279795.1 Protopterus annectens
TTTTTTTGGGGAACCATTTTTTTTCCCAAAAATTTCAAAAAAAAAAGGGGGCCCCTGAAACTCCTTCCCCCCCAAACCAAAAAGGTTTTTACCCTTTTCCAAAAAAAATTGGCTAAGGCCCCAAAAAGGTTTTTGGCCTTTTTGGTTGGGGGCAACTCTAGTTTTAAAAAGAAGCATACCTTTTCCCAATCAGGGAATCTTGCAGAAGATACCTACCTTCAAAGCAGGCTACTTGCATTATCAGTTCTCTGCACTGCCCTTTGGCTTGTCTACTGCCCAGGGTATTCACAAAGTACCTGGCTCCAGTAATTGCATTTTGCAGGCAAAGAAATATTCATATATATCCATACCTGGACGATTGTCTAATTCAGGTAGAAACCAGTACACTTCTAAATCTAGAAGCGTTTTGTAAAAATGTTCTAACTTGTCTAAGGGTACACTATAAACTAAAGAAATCACAACTGGTACCCTCTCAATAGATTACATTCCTGGAGTGCAAGCTTGAATACAACTGCCCAGATGAAGCACCTGACTCAGAGAAGCAAATTCGTAGTAGTAACTTAACTTCAAACAAATGGCCACAACAGCCCTGATATCTATAAGACAAATACTGCAAGCCTTAGAAGGTTCATGGCCTCCCTGCATTCTTCTAATTCCATATGCGGGCTGCATATGAGAAACTCCAGTGGTACCAAAAAGTCTATGGAGTCAACATGCGTCACAGCCTGGAAACAATGATTCCTATCATACCTTGCCTACACATGGAGTTCCTATGGTGGACAGAGGCCTGCCACCAAAACAAGGGATTGCCATTCACACTACCCTCCTGTCGCCCCAAACCCTAACTACAGATGCATCCAGATGCATGGGGGCTCACCTGGCAGGGAAGTGTATTCAGAATAAATGGAACCCAAATCAAATGCACCACCATATCAATCAAAGAAATGTTAGCTGTACAGAATGATCGGCAGCCTTCAGGTTTCACATTCTTCAGGACAACTAATGGTAAGGCCGGACAACACCACAGTTATGTGGTACATAAACAAGCAGGGGGTACACATTCCTACCCCCTCTGCAGACTAACGTGGCATTGTGGAACCACTGACCTCCCGAGCTACCGTGCACCTACAAGCTCAATTCCTGCCAGGAAAATTGAATACACTGGCAGACGGACTAAGCAGAAATCTCATAGACCCACATGAGTGGAAACTGGAACCATGGATTTTCAACATGTTGACAAGCAAATGAAGTGGGCATAGATCTATTTGCCTCCCCCCAGAACTACCAGGTGGATAAGGACTCCCCACAAAAAAGCCTGGGAAGTAGATGCTCTGTCCTTCAGCTGGAAAACCCCATCAGTCTACGCCTTTCCTCCTCTGCCTGTGCTCTCTAAAGTCCTGCTAAAAGTCAAACAGGACAAATCAAGAATGATTTTTATTGCTCCAGACTGTGGCCATGCCAGCACTGGTACCCACTCCTGCACAGAGTGTCACAAATATCTCCATGGCACCTGCCTCAGACACCTTCCTTGCTGTCTCAGCAGGAGAACCAAATTCTGCACCCTCCGCTCCCAACATTGAACCTTGCAGCAGCACAATCATAGAATTCACCCCTTAGCATCCCTCAGCAAACTTGTGATGGATGTCATCTTGGAGGCGAGAAGACCTAGTACTAGAAAATCTTATGCTGACAAATGGAAAAGATTCTGTTCCTGGAACCAATCTTTAGGGATGAGCACAGCAGTGCTCAATTTACCTCAGATTTTGCAATACTTAGCTGAGATGCTTCACAAAGGGCCCTGTCTTTTCCTCTATTAAAATCCACTTCAGCTATTTCCAGCTCACTTTACTAACACAGAACCACCTCTTTCTCTCATCTCACTATCGGCAGCATCTCAGAGGGGCAAGGAGCTTTCAGAGACCACCCAGGAGAGCCCTACACCTTCCTGGGACCCCTTAGCTTTGTTTTGGAAGTTCACTCCTACACTCCTTTTGAGCCAGTTGCTACTGCAGACTTAAATTTCTTTCTTGGAAAATAGCCTTCCTCTTAGCAGTCACTTCAGCTAGAAGAATATCTGAATTACAGGCCCTTATGGCAGTGGAGCCTTTCATCATCTTTCATGGACAGGGTATCTCTGGGGACAGAAACCATCCTTCATACTTAAGGTGGTTTCCAGTGTGAAGCTCTTAAATCAGTCCATTCATTGCCAACCTTCTATCCCAATCCACAGAACAAGGGAGGGAATGGATTACCTGCATTCCTTGGATATTACAGACAACAGATTCTACTTGGACAGAACTAAATTTGAAGAAAATGAATAATTGCTAGTGCTGACTTTACTGCTGGGGCAGAGGGTAGGCTGTTTCAAAACAGCCATTTTTTAAATGGATGACCATTTCATTCATTTCTGCTGTAAGCACCATGGAAAACCCTATCCCAGGGGATCAGATCTCATTCCTGGGGCTGCACCTACTTCTGCAGCCCTTTCTCCCAGAGAGTGCTCCTTCCGGGATATTCTAGAAGCTGCTACCTGGAGTTATGTACATACTTTCACCAAGCATTTACCAATTTCTTTTGAAATCCAGAGCTGGCTTTGCCACTGCTGTCTTGCAAGGCCTTATAGCTAGTCCTAATGCTGTATAAATTCCCTCCTCCCAGCATAGCTTTGGGAATCTACCCAAATGTAATGACTGCAACAGTGAAGCCACGAAGAACATGGAGTACAGTTGTGTGCACTTACCATAAGTGTAGATGTTTAAGTGTATTCTATATTGCAGTCCTAATTCCTACTCCCCTCCAGCCCCCTGTTTTTTTCTTAGTATACCTCTACTTTCTTTCTAAGCCTTTTTGGGTGTATTTGGTTGGTTGGAGGTATATTTTTAGTATTGTTTTTCATTTATTTTTGCTCTCCCATTTGCAGGGCAGCTGACATCTGGGGCAAGAAAGTGATGTACATGGCGTGTATTGACATATTGTTTTATACTTCCTGGCGACCTGACTTCATGGAAGAAAGGGAAGACAGCAACCGGCCTTGGGACCCAAGACTTTGTTAATCAGGCCGACTGAGGGCAACCTGCCAGCCAGATAACCCAAATGTAATGACTGCAACAGTGAATACACTTGAACATCTACATTTATGGTAAGTGTACACAACTGTACTAGCTTTATCATGGAGTAAGGGTCAGGAACTGTACCCAGAGCCCTTGGTCAACGTATACTGTTTATGTACCCACTTTCAGCTGATATGAATAAAACTGTCGATAGTCCCCTCTGTAAATTGTGGATGGGAAATTGCTGACCTTTGTTGCTTCTGGGGTTTGGTTACTCCTTCCCCACATTACCTCCATGACTGGGGAAGAGTCAGCATCTCACCATGTTGACACTGCCTCTTTCTCCTCAGCTTCCAGGCGTCAGTTTCTCACTTTTCTTAGTCAGACTTCTCAACTTCTCATTCTCTTACAGCCTTCAGGTGTTTGTCTGTCTTCTGAGTCAATTCCCAAATGTTTGAGCTCCAGTTGAAAGTGTCTTTAATTCCAGATGGATTTTAAGTCACTGTGGGGTTTGTACTGGAGGGCAGTATGATTGTCATCTTGGTTTGCTAGCCTGTGATGCAGCTATGATGACTAAGAATCTGCAAGCAGGTTAGCATGCACACTAATATCACTTTGTATTGGCACATCTCAGCCAACTGGCTTCTTGTCAGCTTGCCATACTCCTCTGCTGACATCCTTGCCTTAACTCTCCTGACTTAGCTAAAAAAATATTGTAGTATGTTCACGTGCTTATGGCTGATTAAAATTACAAAGCGCCTTCCTAGTAACCACTGTTTACAGGCTACAGAATTGATTATCCACACCACTGAAATCCTAATATGTGGATTTCCCACCACTGCCAACTAATATAATGTGACACCACAACACTGGCCCAGTAATCAAGGAGACTCAATCCTCACCAATAGCACCAATGGAGGACGCACATTGGGATGATAAATTACACAAAATATATCCAGATGCAGCTCTCTGCATCAAGTGCAATTTCCCTTAAGAACACTTTAGACCTGTGAGAATCAGTCTGGGGCTGGTTTCTCTCTCTTTCTCTAGATCCCCGGTAAGACTCCCCATTGGCACAGCTGTAGAGTTGAGATCCCAGCTGAGTGGCCAAGCCAAGACCTCCAGCACTCTGTCCAGCCAGTGCTTTGTGTCACTGCCCAAGTAGCTCACACACACACACACACACACACACGCACACACACACACACATTTTGAGGCTTGATTTATACACACACGCACACACAGACCTGGGAAAGGCTGGCACAGGTTCACTAGCTATGCCCCCTTCTGCTAAGACTATAAGGTACTTACTACTGCCACCAGCCACATCCTTATCAGCTACTTTAAGGTCCTTAAAGGGTGTCCAGTCTTACTGTGTAATGTTACTATCAATACAAATGGTAGTTTGACCAAGAGCAAGGCTATTAGGAGTGGCCCACAGTGTAACCATATAAATATGCAAGTACTCTCAGAACTTAAATATGTCTGACAAATATCAGCCACAGTGAAAGATTTAAATATATTTAATAATAAATAAAAGAACAGGGAAATACTCAGTAAATAATCACAGTTACATCAGAGTTCAAAATCACAGGAAATATTTAAAACAACACTGCAGGACAGTCTCAAATAAGTAAAGAATACATCTAAGCTATACATCACTGTTTTTGTGACTGTACCTAAGAGAAATTACTGTACGCTATTTAATTTATTTACAGAGGAAGCAGATGTGGTGAGTGGATGTTCTTGTCAGGTCAAAGACAAAATAAAATAAATGCCCAGTCTCTCTGAGAGCTCTTAAATTAATATCCCAAGTGTTACTTCTGGGGTAGCTTGCAGCATGACATCACCTCTTGTCATCTGACTATCCCAGGTGAAACCCTCCACTCTAGCATTTAGCATCTATGAAAATACATAGACTTCAGATCTTTTGACAAATGGTGGAAGTCGTAAAATAATTTACATCCATCCACATTTAAAGCCAATAAAAAAACGTCTAGTTCTAGACAATGTCTCCTGTTGCACTGAAACTGAAAAATAACATCTCTTGTTTTTGGCAGAGGCATGAAGTAACTTAATTTCAATTATTCTTCTAAAGTTTTGTAAGTTAATCTCCTGTCTTTGTCTCCCGTTAAAATATGTACATCTAAACCGTTACAATAGTGCATATGCATTTCGGCTCAGTACTTTACAAAATATCTCTTCAGCACACGTATGTACAATATGACATACAGTTCTAATACATCTGTAACACAAGCATCTTACATGATCATGTTGATATTCACAGATGAGACACAACCACTTAAAAAATTCCAGATAGCTGGGTATCTCTTTCTGTCACACTTCTGTATAAATGATATTAATATTCACAAATGACTTGTGATTTACAAAATTCCAGCTAGCTGGGCTGGCAGTATCTCCTTTTTTGACACCAAGCTTCAGAGCTTTACTGTTTGAGGGTTGATGGTTAGCTTGTGCTATTCCTTTGTTGTGCAAATGAGTTCCTTTTGGGGAGAAAAAACCTTCATTCAATTTTTTTTTATTAATACTTTCCTGTTCAGGAAAGTTGTTTTAAAGCTAGGAATTTGTGTTTTAACACTGTCATGAGACTTCACTCTGTGTTTAAATGGGAGTGCTCTTTTTTCCTGTCCATTTAAAAGCTGTCTAAAGCAACTGAAAACCATGTTTTTCTTTGGAAAATTGTATGTGTTTTACTTTGTAGGGCTGACAAAGTGTTTTAAAGTGTTTTTGTCTTTAAAAAAGTGACTTTTAAAGCTCTGTTTTTTACTGCATTGGCTTCTTGTTTTCCCCAGGAAAGAGGCACCATTTTGCTTGACCATGGAAGGTTGTCATTCCCACCATCAGTCCTCTTCCAGCCGCAAAAAGAAAAACTTAAACAGCCTTTGCTGTCAAAGGAGGCTAGTAATTTGCTTCATCTGTAGGTGGGTGACTGTTGTGGCCATTAGTTATACCTCGGATCACCCCGGATCCCTTTGGTGCATCCCCTACAGTATCCCTACAGCCACAATGGACTGGGGGTTAGCTGTGTCACCTGTGGCTATTTGGGTCCCTTCAGTGGTCTAGGGAGAGACGCTGTTTTCAGTCCTGGGAGAAGGAACAGGAAAGACTTCCTCGTGGGATGGGCACAACATTCTGAGTTTTCCTCTCAAAAAGAAACCGATAACTAAACATGCATCTACTGCTCCTCAAATTTTCTTAGACAGGAGTAGTCTAATGGGTCTGGCTCATGGTTTAATTCAAACTATTGATCCTTCTTGTAAAGTCATCTCTGGTTAAAGAAAGAGAGATGCCCCCTTTCCTGAAAAGATTCAAGATTTTGAATTTGGACAGGGGGTGAAGGGACAAGATGCAGAGTTACCTCCTCAGATTTCTGATTCAAACTCAGAGGAGAGCTAATTTTCTGTCTCTGCTTGTGGGAGGTTCTCTTTCTTTGATACTGTTTCTAGAATGTGCCAGTGTTTTCTGAGGGAGAACACTGAGGTTTCTCCTTCCCTCAGACAATACTCTGAGCTGTTACAGAAGGAATTTCGAAAACCTGTATCTGTTCCCCCTGTTCTGTCCGCTTTGGAGGATGTTACATGCTCCCAAATGGTTAAAACTCCCACATCAGGCTAGCCCATACACAATTTCTAAGTAATAAAATACTGTATAACCCCCTTTACCTACCCTTTTGTCTCCTCAGTACTTTAGTGCTTTCTCTCAAATTTCCATCTACAGTCTCAAGATAAAAACCTGCTTGAAATCTATAAACCATAAAAAGTATGGGGCAAAATCTATACTCAGCACTGCATAGCCAAATTTTGGAATTCTAAACCAAATTAAATCAGAAGTATATCAACCCACCAAATAATTTCTCACTAACTGATGGCTATGCCCATGCACCTCTCCTGTATGATCTACATCAAGAAATGCTTTACATTCTTACTAACCGTTCTTCTCATCTGTCTATACCCTTTCAACTCTTGCCGTCTCCACATTCTTGAAGGGTTTGTATCATCTTTTTTGATTATTTCCTGGCAATGCATAGTAGACTATGCTTTTATTACTTTTATCTATATATTGATCGTCAATATTAATTGTATTTTTTCTTTTAGTATATCACTGGTCTCTCCTCATGCTTTGTTATATCCTATGTATATGTGCTTTTTAATTGCATTTATGCTATTGTTTTATTTGGTGTTTAACTTCCTGGAGCTTTTCTCCCCTGACCTCTTCTGAAAATGGGTATTTATTACCCAGTCAGACTTCTCTGGTAAATAAATGTGTGTGTGTGTGTGTGTGTGTGTGTGTGTGTGTGTGTGTGTGTGTGTGTGTGTGTGTGTGTGTGTGTGTGTGTGTGTGTGTGTGTGTGTACACTGCTGCCTGCAATTTTCATGGGCGTACTCCAGCTGCCCCTATAAAGGCAGATAGGATGTGCAAGTTCCTCAGTCATTTAATGTTTTGTACACTATTCCCAAACCTGATCCAGCAGCTGTAGCTTTAGTTAATGTTTTTGCTGTTAAACACTTGGTAATTCCAATCTTACTCACCTCTGATAAAGATGGGAAAATTATTGCCAAGCCTGGGAAAATGCATGCTTCTGCCAGCTTTGATCTTCAGAATTTTGAATTATCTGTCACAAATGTTAGGTTGTTCTGAGGATTAATAGTGAAAGTATGAGGAATTTCTTATTGTAAGGAAAAATTTGCTTGTACATAATTTAATTTCATATATTGCTCAAGTCACTACTTGTTGTGTATGACTTTTGATAGTTGTTCAAGGGTTATGGCCACTGGTTCTGTTTTGAGGAGGTTTGCATGACTGCATTCTCAGAGCTTCACAGATGTGTTAAAATGAGATTTTAAATTTTCCTGTAGATAGAGATTTAGTTTTTGGCCCTTCTGTTGTAGAGATGATCACAGAATGTGATGAAAGGGGTAATCTGATAAATGACATCTCTAAGAATCCAAAGGCTACTTCAACTCCTCATCCAATTTTGGTGAACGGATGTTTAATAAGAAATAATAAGAAATGGCAAGGAGGCTCCAGAAAGAATTCTGGATACTCCCCAAAACCAGGAAAGTTCAGTATGTGAGAATGACTGAGAGACTTTGCCCCCCCCCCCCCCCCCCAAGAAAGTCTGATTCTCCAAAGATGCTTTTAGGCAAATGGGTTCTGAAGATCATTCGTCAAGGTCACAGATGGCAGTGGTTGGAAATTCTTCCTTAACAGGGGGTAAGTCCTCATCCTTCAGATCAGACTCTGTTGTTTCCCCCTGTCGTTCATCACATGCTGTCCCAGGGAGTGATAGAACGTGTTCCTGCTTCCCAGGTGGGAATGGGATTTTATTCAAAGATGTTTTTCGTGCCAAAGAAAGAAAATACTTGGAGACAAGTTCTGAATCTTTCTTTTCTAAATTGAAAGTGATATCACCTCACAGCATGCTATCTCTTCTTCCTCATTCAAGCTTCATTGTAACATTACATGTAAAAGATGATTATCACATTCATACTCATCCAGACTTCAGACATTTTGTGTGTCTAGATCACATTATCAGTTTTCTGCCTTACCCTTTGGACTGCACCAAGTGTGTTCACAAAGTGTTTATCTCCGGTTATATCTCATTGCAGGCTACAGTATATCCACATTTTTCCATATTTAGACAACTTGCTTACCTTTGAAGTCTTCTTCAAAGTGTCAATAATCTTTCACTTGGGTGAGAGATCTCTTACACAAGCTGGGATTCCAAGAGACCATTCACAATACTTGACTCCTCACAGGATTGTGTTCTTGGGATGTCATTCAAAGAGCTTTTCTTGCACAAGAAAAAGTAGATCTATAGCTAGATCTATTTGTAAGGTTTTCTACTCAGGCTTTGGCCACTGTGAGGGAAGACCTCAAGATTTTGGGTCTGATGGCTTCTATGATTCTCATTATACCTCTGGCAACACTCTACCTGAGAAACATGCAGCAGTATCTGAAGTCTTTTTGGTCCCAGCATCAACATCCTTTGTCGTTTCAAATCCCAATTCTGGTGTTTGTCAGAAGAGAAATCACTTCATGGAGGCAGCAAATATCCATAAATCAGAGTCTCCCCTTCCTCCCTGTTACAAAGTGCAAGTGTGTGGGACACTGGGTACCGACACAAGCACATAAATCTAGAAGAGATTCTTACCCCGATCAAGGCATGCTACTCTTGAATCATCTTTGGTCCTCAAGACTTCAGGTTATTACAAACTATACCACAGTCATGTGGTACATCAACAAGCAGGGAAGAACCAGGTCATCCCACCTCTGCAGACTAGCCATTTTAGCTTGCGAAAGAGCTTCACAGCACAGTCGCATTCTTTAGGCATCCTACATCGTGTGGCAGATGCACTGAGCAGGACAACGGCTGATCCTCACAAATGGAAACTGGATCCAGGATTTCAAGATTTGATCTATCTGTGGGGAGCTTCTCAAGTAGACCTGTTTACTTACTGTCTGAACAATTAGCTGGTAAGATTCCGCTCCAGGACTCCATGCATGAAGACCTGGAAAAACCAATGCCTTTTCTTTTCCTTCAACAGGAATGTTCGTGTATTCTTTTCTACTAATATCCAGGGTGCTTCTGAAGATTCTGAAGGAATCCCCTAAGTTCATTGTGGTGACTCCCTTCTGGCTTAAGCAGTCGTAGTTCTCCCTTCTTTTTGGAAATTGCTACGGTCAATTACCACAAGCTTCCTCACAGTGGGTGCACTCACACAAGAACAGAGGTGTTATGGTAAGTTTACTTAAACAACTGTACTTTCCACAGGTAAGAAATATTATTTATTTTTATTTATTTTGCATTTGTTAACCGGGTTGGTCCAGCTGGGTAAGAATTTACCCTTTGTCAGTGGAGACCTGAGGGGAAAAGTTCCAAACAGACATGCAGGCAGATACAAGTTTACAATAATACAGAGCAAAACAATGTCATGAATGCAATGGATAAGAAAAAAAAATAATGTATTGGTTTAAAAACTGGCAAACTTTTTGTGAAAGGCAAGTTTAAATGGGGATGGGGAAATTTTTTTTTT
>NW_025055042.1:0-8417 GCF_019279795.1 Protopterus annectens
ATTGAGAGAGAAAGCAAAATAATTTAAGGAATTGCTCAGGGCTCTAACACCTCAAGAAGAAGAGGAAATAGGTGGAGTTGAATAAGAATGGCACAGCCTCAAAACAGCATGTATGTAAACTTACAGAAGAGATATGCAGCCAAGCCAGTAATAGAAATAAGGTATGTAAGAAAAGCTGGTAGTGGAATGCAGAAATCCAGGAAATTATCAAAAAAGGAAGTAGTGCAGGAAAAACTGGGAGAGGGAAAAGACGGACCAGGCTAAGAAGGAATATGGATGGCTAACAAAGAGGCTAAGAGAGAAGTTAAAATAGCAAAAACAAGGCATCAGTGGCATTCGACCAGCTTCTGGAAAGTGACTCAATTGATGGCCCAAAGAAACTCTATTAGGTTGCAAGGCAAAGACAAAAAGATAAAGAAGATAGACACCCTTCATAAGAGATGCCACCAACAGCCTACTCACTAGTCTACAAGATGTCAAAGGCAGGTGGAAGTAGTACTTCCAGCAGCTTCTGAATGAAGAAAACCCCACAGGATCTGTACTGCTCCAGAGATAGCCTATAATGAAAGAAGAGGTGGAGCCCACCCTAGTGGTAGTAATCTGTACTGCTCCAGACACAGCCTACAATTAAAGAAGAGGTGGAGCCCACCCTAGTAGTAGTAATCTGTACTGCTACAGACACAGCCTACAATGAAAGAAGAGGTGGAGCCCACCCTAGTAGTAGTAATCTGTACTGCTCCAGACACAGCCTACAATGAAAGAAGAGGTGGAGCCCACCCTAGTAGTAGTAATCTGTACTGCTCCAGACACAGCCTACAATTAAAGAAGAGGTGGAGCCCACCCTAGTAGTAGTAATATGTACTGCTCCAGACACAGTATCTCCAATTTCCAAAAAGGTCAAAGAGAACAGATTATGGTGGTTTGGGAACGTGCAGAAAAGGAGAAGATAATCAGGTAAAGAACATTTGGGATGAAAGAAAAAAGGCAAGAAGAAATGAGGACATCCAGCAAAGAGGTGGATGTATTGTGTGAAAGAAGACCTGCAACAGTCAGGAATGAATGTCTAAGGAGGCAGTAGAGTGGAATTGAATAGACAGAGATGACAATAGTTGACATGACACCCAGACTCCATGTAGAGAATTGGAAAAGGGGAATCAATAACGATACACAAACATAATGTAAATTACTACATTGGGTGCTGGATTGCAAATTGGATGTCCAGCTGATGCCAGGTTGTTAAAGTTGCTGGTACACTTTCTGCATGTAAAATTTTAATCAGTGGGGGGAGAGGTCACAGAGATCCATGCTAGACCCTCACTTGTTTGGCATTTAATTTGCAAACATTCAAGCCAATATCAATGAAATGTGGTGACCAAGTTTGCTGATAATTGCTAGTTGGGTAATGTTATCTGCTCATCCACTGATACCAAACAGCTCTAGCAAGGATTGGAATATGCACATACCTGGAGTTCTGAAACAGTCTAAAGTTAAATGTAAATTCACTTGCACTGCATGTGAATTGTTTTTACTACTGTTTTTGCTACTTTTCTGAAAAAAAATTGTAAGCCCTGTTTCCTACCTTTCCTGTAATTAGTGTTCCAGATACAGATTTGCTGTATCCAGGACTTAGTTTGTAAGCTTCTGAGCCCCCAAGCCTTCTGTGTTGGAGGGAAGCTCTAGCTTATCAGTGGGAGTGGTAAGTACTAGGTAACCTGTTTACCACATAAGGAGTGGTTCTGGCCCAGAATTTGTAGTTATTGGCCATTTGGGTATGGCTCCTTCCATCTCTCTCTCAACTTTCTGATTTGAAGTGCTACCTGCATTTGCACTTGTTTCTCATTCCTGTAACCTCCTGGGCCCATCTCATTTGCTCACCAAAAAAAAAAAAATAATTATCTGCTTTTACTGTATTTGTAAGGTTTTCTTCCTACTTTATTTTGCTTTTGCATCATCTTTTAAAAGTACTCAATTGTATTTATTACTGCTTGGTGTAACTCATCTCTAAGCCTTTTAGTTTAAGCAACTTGGGCTTCAGACCAGTTGTTTTACATTAAGAGGGGTTTGTGGTGGTCTGCACTGTAGTGGCAGAAACAGGTAGCTTTACATCTTCAAGTTGGGAACTGCTGATTGAGGGCCCAGTGTCTGTTATTCTAAAAGTGTATTAATTCTGGTTTAAGCACTTGGGCTTGCAGGCCAATTATTTTACATTGCAAGGGTTCGTGGTCTGCACTCTTGTGGGAGGAGAGGCTGACTCTGCCCTGAGCTGGGAATTTCTGGTTAAAGGCTTATAGTGCCGTGCATATTTGAACTGCTTCTACTGAAATTGGTACACCTTGTTTGCTGTAGCATAGACTAGATCCAGGCCTGCTGAATCTAGCTTTGTTTGTATGCTTGTTGTTTGTTTGCTTGTTATTTCCCTGAAACGCTAATTCCACCTAAAACGCGGCTTTTCAGTGCTTCTGTGGATCCCTAGTGATATCTGCATTGCTTACTGTACTTATTTCCTTGTTTCACTTGAAAGAAAGTTACTGTTTGTTGTTTTTGCATTTAAGTTACCTGTAACACATTGCATTTAAGCACCTGGCACTTGCTCACTAAAGCAATTATATAAGTCAGCACTAAAAAATTAAAAGCACTACACCCTCACAAACTCCCCTTGAGTACCTTGTTCCCCACTGGCCCTTTTTTTTCAATTATAAAGGAATTCCAAATACTATTCTAGCATGTCCAAAGGTCAGTTGTCAATTTCCTCTCCGGTCCAGCTGGTGAATCTGGGAATCTTGAGGCAATGTTACAACTGCTTTATGTACACAGACAACCCTCTCCTCCTCCCAACAAATTCCAACACGGGAGAGATGCAACCATATAGCCATACTGGAGGCTAAGCTCTCTCAACTCAGTACTGGCGAAACCAGTCAGGAGGAGAAGGAAACCACACTCACTCATAATTCTAGTCTCACATAGACCTACCTCTTTGTTGCTGAACAGTAAACCAAACACATAAACACACAAAACATACACTACTAGAGGCTCTAAATAAAAATCTGCCTAAGCAGCAGAGACCTCCAAAGCAGACACCCAAGCAACCGCACCCCTAAATAACAAAACACACGGCAACACATAGCTCTACAAAGCCAGTGTGCTACAACAGTCACAGCCCTTAAGGCTACAAACAACACACCTGGATACACTTGTAATAGGGTGTGACTCTATCGCTGCTGGTGCACACTACGTCCCACTCACCAGGCTTTTCGAACAAGGGAGAAGGTCACGGTGAGCTGCCTGTGCTTGGTGCCAGGATCCCACATAACACAAGCAATCAGGTCACTCCAAGGCAAGTACAAATATGACTCAGCTATTGTCCACAATGCTGGTGTGAATGACCTGAGATACCTCCCTGGACTACATGAAAAGAGACATAGGAGGAGCTCTCTGAGCATGTAGCCTCCAGGCCGGTATGACCCTGACCTTGAGTAGCATCTTGCTACCTCCTCACCAAGAATGATACCACAATATGAAAGATGACAAGATGATCAATTTCAACAATTGGCTTTGGCGTATTGGTGTCATTCAAAGGAGAGATCCAATGCCTGTCAGCCTGGATGACATGCTCGACAAGTTGTCACGGATGTTTCTCGCTTAGGGACTTGCCTTTGCACCTGTCACCCCTGGGCAAAGTACTTGATATTGGTGCAAAGGCTCTTGCTACCCCCATAGTGCCTTTTTTAGGCACAGGCCCAAAAGACAAACCCACCTCCATAGGTATCACAAGGGATAAGAAAACTAAGAGTAATGCTGGGTCAACGCCAGAAGTGTAAACCCCAAGATGCATGTGCACTCGAAACTGCCTCCTTAGCATGGAGAACATTGATATCTGTGCAGTAACAGAAACCTGGGTCAAGGATCCCGAGAGCACCCCAGCACTACCAGGTTATACCTCATAGGCTCATGCTTTTCGCCCCAAAACTTGGACCCAACCACAAAAGGAGGGGAGTATCAATATTCACCAAAGATACCCACACTTCCAGGTTGGTAGCATGCATGAAGTATTAAAGAGACCATCCATGTGCAACTAACAGTGGGGAGTAAAACTGCCTTCCAGTTTAGTAGCCTGCTACAGACCACCACAAACCCAGGAACCCCAATCGGCCTTCCTTGAGAACACTGGAAAATATGACGGTCTCTCCAAACACCATTATATTGGGCGACTTAACCACCCAAACATAGACTGGGAGCATTACTCAGCTCCAACACCCCAGCCCAAAGGTTCCTAGAATCTTATAAACTCAAATGTTATGGAACAACTTTGTTACCACTCTCACAAGAGGGGAAAAACATACTGGACCTGATCATCACCAACATGGGGACTCTATGCCCAGACCAGAAGTGTATCCTCACTGGTAAGATCAGATTCATAAACTAATCTCACTGGATATTCACATCCCGACTCCACCCCTGCCCCAGCAAAACCACAGTGAAAAAAACTTCTAAAGCAAATTTCACATTCCTCAAAACCGAGGTGGAATCCTCTCAAAGCCCCGGCCTGTGGAAAAGCCATGGCTCCAAACCAGCAGAATCCTTTTTATAAACGATCTCCTATGAATACCCTCAGGAATGCATGGATCATGCGCATCCCAAATAAAACCAAGACCCAATCCTCCAAAGGTAGACGTCCTGGGTCTGGTGGACCCCAGCCATAAACAAAAATATACAATAGAGTTAGGAAGCTACTACATGATAGAGCAAAAATCCAAAAGGGAAGGCATCCTGATCAGTATTAGTGCAAAACTACTGGCACTCATATAAATCGCTCTAAGGCCAGCTTCGAGAGAAAAATTGCAACAGGACACTAAGGATAATCACAAGGCTTTCTTTAGTTATGTTAGAACCTGGGTGGGAATTCTATAGATATGCTCAGAATTAGTCCAAAATGACATAAAAAATACACTGGAACCCACAGACATTACAACATCCTAGCTTTGGACAGGTTCAGCGCAACTTCTCCCCTCCCACCAAAAGGGCAACACATCATCCCAGCAGAGTGCTGCCGCCCCTGACATCTCAGATGCTCAGGTAAGAGTTGCACTTCCAAAGTAAAAACACAGCATCAATGAGTACTAGACGGTGTCCCGGCAAGGCCCTACATGAACTCCAAGAAGAGCTAAAACCCAAACATAAAACTACTGTCTTCAACTCTCAGCCTTACTACAGATATGCGTACCCAAAGAGTGGCGTGACAGCAACAGCGTTTTGGTCCCTCCACAAAGGTGGTGCCTTCAATGGATCCTGGAAACCATCGCCCATAAGCCTGACTAGCTTGGTCTGCAAAGCTATGGAAAGGATCATCATGGACCCTCATAAATAAAGATATTGGGGACCTACAGGACACTGGATCCTACCCAGTTCGGCTTTGTTAAGGGCAGATCCCGCCTCTTAAACTCTGGTTGATTTCTTTGAAACAGTCACCAAAGCCATTGACGAGGGAAGGTGGTCCACACAACCTACCTGGACCTCGCGAAAAGCCTCTCGGCTACACATTCCCACTGGCATTATTATATTTAAGCTCATCAGCTTAAACATATAAACCCCTATGTCACTAGATGGGCTGCAAAACTGTCCTGGCTGGGACAGAACCCACATGGTTGTGAAATGCTGGAGCCATGTCAGACTCCAAACCAGTTAAGGGTGAAGTGGCGCCCCACAAGGCTTAGTCCGGGGAATCCTCTTGTTCGGCATATATTTTCCCTGGAGGTACAGGCCAACACGGAAGGACTGTGGCTGACTCAAGTCTCGTAGATGCCTGCAAACTGGGCACCATAATTCCACTCTCCAGCCGATACAAGCATCCTCCAAAAAGGCCTCATAGAAACAGACAACTGGTGCCAGAGCCATGGCCTCAAGCTAAATGCCAAAAGTGTATAGTCATCTCCTTTGGCAAAAACAGTGCTCTACAAATTACCACATAGGTGGTAATCCATTAAGCACAGAAGAAGTAATTAGGACCTGGGGAACCCAAGTTGGATAGCAATCTCTCATTTGACAATCACATGGCCAAAGTGGTTAGAAAAAACATTTTATATAGCCCACCTAATCATGAAGGATTCACATCTAGATCAGGGAGGTCATCGTGCTCTTTTACTCATCCCTCATCAGGCCCATAATTGAGTACAATGCCCCTTTTGGGATGTAATTTTACCAGACACTCCTGCAGCAACTCAGAAAGACCCCAAAATTACTCACCAAGAGGATCAAAGGGCTGCAAACAGACGCCATATGCTGCTCCAAGCGTTAAAGAAACCCAGCTCTACTCAAAAGTGGCATCCCGCCCAAGCTCAAAGGCGATCTGTGCTCGACGCTTTGTGCTCATGTCCAACCTGGAATTAATGGACATGCTGCACCTCAGAAAATCCAAATCCCATCGAGCTACCAAGGGCGCTCAAGAGACTCTGAACTCCTCAGCAGACTGAAATAAATAGGAGCATGCTGGAGGGACAGATTCAAGCAACCCACAGGCTCTCTCTCACTCTGAACAATAAAACTCAGTATCCAGGTTAGGCAGAGTCCCCATTGACTCTCTTCAAGAGGAATCTTGATGAGGGGATGGGAGATCGAGGCTTACTCCCTGGTATCACTTCTGTGTCACTGTTAGACAGAGGCACAGTGCATAAGCTGCCCAACCTGCAAAAAGGCATAGCAAAATTAATTTAAAAATGGGTGGCGAAAGCCAAACACACTCTGGCTAGGCTTATAAATGCCCTAGGGCAGATAGCCTAGTATGAACCTATGAACCTATGAGCCTAAAAAAAGTGCAGTGTAGTAATGTTTGGTAGAAAAGTTGCTCCAACCTCATATGTTATAAATGATACTCCTCTTCAGGCAGAGATGATCATAAGATACCTGGGTAATTAAGTGGAAAACTCTCTTTCTTTCTCTCATGTGGTCATTATGTTTCCGTCATAGTCAGGAAATTGTTTAACCTGGATCTGTTACTTACCAAAGGAATATCCTCAAAAGCCAAAGAAGTCATCCTACCCTACAGCTCCCCCTTTGGCAGTTACAAATTCAAGCATCTGTTACTTACCAAAAGAATATCCTGAAAAGCCAAATAAGTCATCCTACCCTACAGCTCCCCCTTTGGCAGTTACAAATCCAAGCATATTGCTCAACTGGAAAGGATCCAAGAAAATCAGAGATCTTAACTCTTTCAACTCTCTGAAAAGATTAGCATGACTCACTTTATACTCAGTAGCCTACTGGCTACTCTGAGGTGACCTGCATCCAGTTTTTTGAGCTGTGGAAGACCCAGTCCTATATGACCTTATATTTTCGCCCCAAAACTAGTGTCTCTGCATAGACCTGCACTAGAGACCTAAGTCTACAACAAAAATAAACAAGACTCACTGGAGGGAGAGATTCCTAACAGAGCATATTCCCACCCTATGGAATAACTTGCACTACAGGCCAAGCAAAGTTCTATTTTGGCTTCCTTTGGTTGTTGTTAGTCTTGGTAATGGATGGGTAGATCGGAATTTCACATAATCTAGTCTTACCATCTAAGGCCCTGCTCAATATGAGAGGTAAGCAGTATTAAATGATTGACAAAAGTGTCAAGAATCTTTAAGTTTTTCTGTTGAAAGGTGCATATTACTAGGCATTTTCCTATGTTCCTATTCATCAAAACAGAAACCACAAGCTACATTTTCCATTGGAAGCAATTTTTATGTTTATTAGTCTTTCAGCACTTACTTTCATTTCTTTTCTAGACTTCATCAGGACTTCCTCAGGCACCATCAGTTTTGCAAAATACAAGTAAACTTATACAATCATGGGATTAAACTTCTAGTATTCGAGCCATGAGTTATGCTGACATCCAAACTAACCTGCCACTTGTAAAGCTGCCACTGTCAAATGCACTAGCTGTACTCCTGTGCTTGATATCATATGTGTGCGCAGTATATGTTTTTGGCGTTTTGGCGGTATTGCCCATGCGTAGCATGACTCACACATATGTAAGCAGCAGCATGGACAACAAGATCAGAATTACATGTAAATGCACAGTGGGATTTAGAGCTAAAAACAGTAATGGCAATAACAAATACTTTAGAACATTTGAAGCTATAAAGTTACATATATAATGTGCAAAATATGTGAAGGTTGAAAGATCCTATAACCAATGCTACTTTGATGAGGTCTTCCGAGTTAGCCCAATCACAGATTGTAAAAAGCCTTCAAAATATTAAGAAGGTTTGTGCAAACCTTAGATATCCAATGAGGTGCAGGAATGTAAATGTGCAATACTGCGCAGCCAGTGTAAACATGAAATACTGCCCAACCATTACATGCTTATCAGAAGTGAGACCAGGCAACAATCATTATCAGTAAAAGTGAAGTTACACATGAAAGCAAATGCCCAATCA
>NW_025055043.1:0-7894 GCF_019279795.1 Protopterus annectens
TCCATAACCAGAAGCCTGGTAAAATTCCTACAGATATCTTGGTATTTGATTGGATCCTCTGCTTAACTTCTTAAAAGTTAAAAAGTCAGATGTTAATAAACTCTTCTTTTGGGGTAAAAGCATCTTTGTCATGCATCTAGGGCAACCATAGCTAAAACAGTCCTACTGTCCCTACTGAAATATGAACTTCCACTTACTGCATCCAACTCAGAAAGAAGTATTAGTTTCCTACAATCTATCTCTAATAACATCTGCAGGTTCATTACTATTAAGACAAAAAGCTATACTATACAACAATGCAACAAAAACACCAAAACAATCCACAGACATTTTGGGGAAACATCAGACAACGACTAAAACCTGGAAAGATCACAACCCCAGCTCCAACCATAAATTCCAGAGACAGCATTGCCTCACAATTTAATTCACAGTTGATCAAATCTATACACTCCCTACTAAAAAAAGCAACAGCAAGACCCCCCTATCTATTCCTAATGAATTAGACCGAACCCTCAATTCCTTTTCAAATCAAATCAATTCAAACTAATACCATCAAAAAACATCTTTCCAAACTTAAGCCCTCCTCCCTCTCAGTTGACCAACTCCCCAATGAAGTTCTGAAACTAACAGCAGATGCCATCTCCTACCCTATATCTCTCCTAATAAATCGTTCCATTGCTGAGCAGGACATTCCTACACTCTGGAAAGTTTCTTATATCATCCCTCTTCACAAAGGCGGCTTCTCTACTGAGGTCTCAAACTACAGGCCAGTTGTCCTCCTCCTTCCATAGCCAAGATTCTTGAAACATGCACACACAGACAGCTCCTCAACTATCTACTAAGCAATAATCTCCTATCTGCATCTCAACATGGCTTCAGACCTAAACCCAGTGCAATCACTGCCCTTGTTAGTTTTACAAACTCAATCAACCAGCTCGTCGCATCTGTCTTTCTTGATATGTCTAAGACTATGACACAGTATCCCACCAAAAGCTACTAATTGAGCTAGCTTCCTTAAACCTAACCCAGCCAGCCCTCTTCTGGTTTCTCAGCTACTTAACTGACAGGCAATCAGGACTTATCAGGCTCATTAGGATGAGGGCAAAACAGTACATACCACCTACCTTGTCCTGGCCAACACATTTGACTCAATTCCCCACTCAAGTGTTATAGATAAACGTACAAAACTGGGCATAAATCCCTATGTCACCAGACAGACAGAATTAGCGCACGGACAGAACAAATGTGGTTAAAATGGGTGAATCCAGATCCAGCAAGAGGGCAGTTACTAGTGATGTTCCACAGGGCTCAGTACTGGGATCACTCCTGTTCGTAATATTCTTCTCTGACGTCAAGACAAATGTGGAAGCCCTCTGAATAACAAAGTTTGCTGAAGACTGCAAGCTGGGGGCAATCACTGAATCCCTCAACGATGTAGATATCCTTCAGAAGGGTCTAGAGATCAGACAAATGACTGATGCCAGAAAGTACAGTTTGTGAACACTTACCATAAATGTAGACATTCGAGTGTATTCAGTGTTGCAGTCATCACATTTGAGTTATCTGCCTTCAGGTAGCCCTCAGTCAGCCTGAATACCAGAGTCTTGGGATTTCTGTGT
The DNA here is from genome assembly GCF_019279795.1 of Protopterus annectens. Taxonomy (NCBI): domain Eukaryota; kingdom Metazoa; phylum Chordata; order Ceratodontiformes; family Protopteridae; genus Protopterus; species Protopterus annectens. The sequence goes on from NW_025055043.1 coordinate 1,620, forward strand.
CGGATGTAGGGTTGCTACCTTTTCAAATGCCCAAAGTGGGACATTTTTGGTACAAACATCAGATTTTGCAGAGCAAAACATACACGCAGCAGCCAGTACAAAGGACAGAACTTCACTTTTTTGCCTAAACAAAAGCTTATTCTTATAGCATTTTAGTTGCTTATTCTGTTTCTTATAACATTTAGGTGTTTCAGATACAGAATAACTGTTTTATGCAACTATTACATAAAATATAGGAAATATTTTTGTCCTAAAAATCACAGGACATTTGCCATTTTTTTCAATTTTTTTGCAGGACACAACTGCCTAAAGAGGGACTGTCCCTCGCAAAGTGGGATAGATGGTAACCCTAGCTGGATGCTGTTGCTTCTTCCATGATGTCAGGTCATCAGGGGTATAAAACATGCAGCTGATGCCATTACATCAGTTTTTCTTGCCCCAGATATCAGGAGCCCCCACAATAGGAAGCAATTACATGGTGTGGAACACCCCCAGTAGAACGTACCTACCGATGTTATAAGATATGGCCAAACAAAGAAGAATAGGTAGAAATATAGAGAAGTCAGGGGGCTGGAGGGAAGGCAACAGGACTGCAACAGTGAATACACTCAAACATCTACATTTATGGTAAGTGCACACAACTGTACTATGTTCTTCGTGTTTCACTGTTGCAGTCATCACATTTGGGTTGATTCCCAAAGCTGAGGATGGGTGGAGGCAGTCAAGAAGCATTAGGGCTGGCAAGCAGGCCCTGTAACACTGCTGTGGTAAATCCAGCTCTGGATTTAGAAAAGTTAGGTAAGTGGTAATGCTTGTTGAAGGTGTGTACAGAGCTCCAGGTTGCAGCTTCCAGGATGTCCCTGGTAGGGACTCCCCTGAGAAATGCTGTAGAGGTTGATGTAGCCCTAGTGGAATGTGTTCTGATCCCCTGTGGGGTAGGTTTCCCATGGTGTTTGTAGCAGAAATGGATGCAGTGTGCTATCCATTTAGAAATGGTTTGCTTTGAAATGGCCTTGCCCTCTGCCCCTGTAGCAAAGTTGACTAGCAGCTGGTCAGAGTTTCAGAAAGGTTTAGTCCTGTCCAGATAGAACCTAAGATGCCTGTGCACATCCAGAGAGTGCAGGATCTTTTCCCCTTTATTCTGAGGATTATGAAAAAAGGTTGGCAAATGAATGGATTGGTTTAAAGCCACAGTAGATACCACCTTGGGCATAAATGATGCGTTAGTCCTGAGGGAAACTCTGTCTGCATGGAAGACAATGAAGGGTTACATGGCCATAAGGGCCTGCAATTCAGACACTGTTTGCTGACGTGATGGCTAGAAGTAAAGCCGTTTTCCATGAGAGGTATTTTAACTCTGCTGAAGCAGCAAGTTCAAAGGGTGGAAGTGTGAGTTTTTCCATTACAAAGTTAAGGTCCCAGGCTGGAGTGGGAGCTCTCCTGGGGGGTCTTAAATTTTGACTCCTCTCAGGAACTGTTTGACCAGAGGATGAGAGAAGAGGGGTGGCTCAGTATTATAATAAGCTGAGATGGCAGAAGCGTGAATCTTAATTGAAGAGAAGGATAGGCCTTTGTGGAGCATTTGTGTTAAGTAATCTAGTATATGAGATAAACTGGGCACAGCTGTGTCCATTCCTTGAGACTGGCTCCAAGAACAGTATCTTTTCCATTTTTCTGAATAGGATTTTCTAGTACTAGGCCTCCTTGCCTCAAGGATGACATCCAGCAGCTGTTAACTGAAGGTTGCTGGTGATGAGTTCAGGGGATGAACCAGTCTGCTAGGCTCAGGATTTGTAGCTGAGGATGCAAAATCTGGCCCTCCTGCTGGGACAGCAGAGAGGGAGTCTGAGGCAGGTGCAATGGTGGCAGTACTGTCAGACTGCGCAAAAGTGGGTACCAGTGCTGGCGTGGCCAGTCTGGTGCAATCAGGATTGTCCTTGGCTTGTCCTGTTTGATCTTTAGTAGAACCTTGGAGAGGAGGGGCAGAGGGAAAAAGGCATAGATTGAGAGGTTTTCCCATGTAAAGGACAGAGTATTCACTTTCCATGCTTGGCTTTGGGGAGTTCTGGTGCAATATTTGCTCAATTGATAGTTCTGAGGGGAAGCAAAGCGGTCCACCTCTGGTGCTCCCAACCTGTGGATCAAAAGCATGAATGATTTGGGTTCCAGTTTCCACTCGTGGGGGTCCATTCGATTTCTGCTTGTCGTCTGCCCGTGAATTTAGTTTGCCTGGCAGGAATTGAGCTTGCAGGTACACTCAAGGCTGTGTACCAAAGAGCCATGGCTAACCTGCAGATTGGGTAGGAATGGGTTCCCCCCTGCTTGTTTATGTACCACATAAATGTGGCACTGTCTGTCTGTATCAATAGTTGCCCTGGAAGAATAAGGCTTTTGAAGGCTGTCAGGATATTCTGTACAGCTAACACTTCTTTTTGATTGATATGCAGGTGCATTTGCTTTGGGCTCCATTTGAATACATTGTCCTGCCATGTGAGCCCCCCATGCATAGTCTGATGCGTCTGTTGTTAGAGTTTGGGCGGCAGGGGGTTGAGTGAAAGAGAGTCCTTTATTGTGGTAGCAGGCCTCTGCCCTTAGGCAAGGAATGATAGGAATCATTGTTTCCAGGTCCTGAGAATGTTGACACCAGAGACTTTTTAAGTACCACTGAAGTTTCCTCATATGCAGTCTTGCATATGGAATTAGTAGAATGCAAGAGGCCATGAACCCTAGGGCTTGCAGTATTTTTCTTGCAGATAGCTGGGTTTTGGTGGCCAGTAGATTGAAGTAGTTTGTCAAATAAATTTGTTTTTCTGGAGTGAGGAATGCCATCTGGGAAGTTGTGTTCAAGCTTGCTCCCAGGAATACAATCTGTTGGCTGGGTACCTGATGTGATTTATTTTCGTTGACGTTGTGGTGAGCCCCAGTGAAGTTAGAAGTCTCTTTACAAATGTCAGGTGCTGGAATAGCAATTCCTGACTGTCTGCCTGAATCAGGCAATTGTCCAAGTATGGGTAAATTTGAATTTTTCTCTGCCTGCAATATGCAATGGCTGGAGCTAGGCATTTTGTGAATACCCTGGGCACAGTAGATAAACCAAAGGGAAGTGCTGATAGTGCATAGAGCCTGCTCTGAAATGCAGATATTTCCTGCAAGATTCCCTTATGAGGATGTGCAGATAAGCTTACATCTAGAGTGGCTAGCCAGGAGTCCTTGGCTAGCATAGGAAGCAGCTGTTGGAGAGTAAGCATTTTGAATCTTGGAACCACCAGGAAGGTGTTGAGAATAGACAGATAAAGGATAGGGCACCAAGAGTTTCTTTTGGGTACCAGAAACAGTCTGAGTAAAAACTTTGTCCCTTTGTCCGCTGGGACAGGTTGAATAGCCTTGATACCGGGAGAAGAGAAAGTACTTGCTTTTGGGCCTCTGCCCACTGGTTTGGGGGGTAGATCTGGCCATCTGCTTGGGGTTGGCAGTGAGTGGAAGTAGAATCTGTATCCCTGGGACACACTGTTCAAGACCCACCTGTCCTGGGTAATGTACTCTCAGTTTTTGCATGCAGGGCAAGTTTTCCTGCTAGGGGTGCAACTAGTTGGGCAAGGCTTGGAAGAGTTAAGGAGAAGTCATTGCGAGATTTTACCAAAAGAATGGTGCTTACTACTCCCTGTTTTAGAGGTGGGAGCACTTCATTGCTTAGATCTGTGCATACCCTGAGACTGTAATCTTGGTGGTCTGCTGCCCCTGGGTTTGACCAGAAGGTCTGGGAGGACTGGTGCACCAGTTTTTAGAAGGCCAATGCCTACTGAATCTAGGTGGCTGTACCTGTAGTTTGCATAGATTTAGCTTTTTCCTCCATCTTGAGGACTTCTGCTTTATTGCCAAACAGGCGTTCTTGGTTTAATGGCACATCTAGTAATTTTGCTTTGACATGGTCTGGCAAGATTTGTTCCTTAAGCCAATCATGCCTTCTAAGAACAGACCCAGTGACAGCAGCCCTGCAAGATGCTTCTAAGGCATCAAAACCACATTGCAAAAGTATGTTTTTCCAACTTGGTTAGCAGAATGCATTAACTCTTGTAAATCTTCATGTTCTGCACAATCAGGAATCAACATCATTTTCTGTTTAATTAGCTGCATAATATGCTGCTGGCACTTTAACATATGAAACTGGCAATCTAAAGCCCTGATGGCAAGAGTAGCAGAGGTATGCCCTCTACCCCATATGTTCAAAGCCCTAGAGTCCATGTCTGGGGTTTTGGCTGCTGTAGCCTTTTTAATGCCTTTTGTGGTCCCTGAGAAATGGTTCCTCGATCTGCAGTAGGACTTTAAAGAGGAATTTAGGGAGTTGCACTCTGTAGTACCTGGGTTGGTTTCCAGAGCTGTAGGCAAAGTAACAGGGGTAATGGTGGGATCTCTGCTGAAGACATCATCTCCACAATTTCAGAACAGGAGGGATAGCTGAGGCCTGTGCTGAGGCAGGTTTAAAAATTCTAAGTCTCTTCTGGACTGTGGGTAGTCCTGAACTCAAAAGGAAATGCTTTCTAAGGGTAAGCAGGGTTTCACCAAAAGAAAAATCTTCTGGTGGGGAAAAAGAGGGAATGGAATCCCCTGCATCAGAATCCTCATAGGTATATGAGCCTGAGAATGCACTTTGGTCATTGGTTTCTTAGGCGTAGTGCGAACTCTGGGCCTGAGAAATTCGGTATTTTTTGGTTTGAAAGTAGGTTTACTATGAAAAATCGGAAGGCCTGAACACACCCTCAGAAGCCAGTGCCTGCACAGCAGCTCCAGACCCATCCAAGGTAGAGACATCCGCAGGTTCCATAGTCGAAGAAGCATCTCGCGGCATACCGGACTCCGAATGGGTCTCAGTAGAAGCCTGTGAATCTGTAGAAACAGGTATCTGGGGCTAAGAAAGCACCTCACTGAGTACCAGTGGACTGGCAACTAGCTTAACAGAAGCCTTGTCGGCAGATTTGGAACTATGCGGTCTGTCTTTATCCTTAAGTTTTTTTCGGAAGATCTATAGTCGGCGTGCTTATCGAAGCCATTTCGGAATACAAAGAATGAGAGCGAAAGAATTTAGTGACAAAAATAGCCCGACAACAAATAGTTCAGCCATTGAATAAGGCACAAAACTGACAGCCAGGAACGTCATGGTCTCGGCCTAAACAGGTAATGCAGTAAGAATTAAAATTTCTGTAAGGTATTTGCTTTCCACTGGCAAAACAATTAACTTTTGCTGACATCGGTTAGAGCAAGAAAAATGGATCACCAACAGGGTGCTTATCTTTTAGAAGACTACTGGTCTGAAAATCAAAAAATGAAAATTTCAGAAGGTGGCTGACCAGCGCTTGCAAACTGCTTCAGACACTGCACGGCAAGAAAAGCTGATGTAATGGCCAGCTGCATGTTTTATACCCCTAACGTCATGGAAGAAACGACAGCATCAGACGCAAAAATCCCAAGACTCTGGTATTCAGGCCGACTGAGGGCTACCTGCAAGCAGATAACCCAAATGTGAAGACTGCAACAGTGAAACATGAAGAACATCAATGGCCTACAACTAAATGCAAAAAATGCATTATCCTACCCTTTGGGAAGTCAAATACCCTTGCAAATTGCAACATTAATAGCACACCCCTAAGACCAGACTCAGAGGTGAGAGATCTATGCACACAGATAGATAGTAGCCTGAACTTTGTCATGTGTTCACAATGGTGGGGAAATACTTTTATGTGGCACAACTTATAAATACAGTTATGGCATCTAGATCCAAGGAAATTATAGTGCTGCTGTATTCAGCCCTCATTAGACCAATAATTGAGTAAAGGACGCCATTTGGAATGTACTTGACTAGGTACTTCATCAGTTGCAGCAACCTCAGAGGTTCCTCACAAACAAAATACATGGTGCAAACAACATGAACTATGAGGGTAGACTAAACGCCGTCCCCCTTTAATCATGCCTGACCTACATAGCACTTACAAATCCAGCCCTGATGGAGCTCCTACACATCCACAAGTCAAATGAGGGTCACCCAATCTAGAGATCTAAACTTAGTCAGCAACTCAAACAAAACATGTTTTTAAACAGAGCTTTGTTTCAAATGTAATTTGGATCTATGGATGGGGAATCACAAATTCACACCTGGGGTTGAGCCTATGTCCCTTACGGACAGGGGCAATCTCTAAGATACTCTATGCACAGGCACAAATCCATGCCATTCTCTTGCTCCTAGAGGCCATATATTGTGTAAATGGGTTATATTGGCTAGG
>NW_025055044.1:0-10073 GCF_019279795.1 Protopterus annectens
GCAGGTAGTGTTGGAGGCCAGTAAGTTCCTGGTCTAAATGACATGATCTCCCTTGCCCTGTATTAAAAATGAGGTCAGCAAAATTGTGAATTCAATGTGCAATAATATTTCCACGTCAGCAGAGGGCAGCTTAACAATGTATTATATATGTTACATGTGTTTATTCCTATCATTTTAAATGAATTTTTATGTTTAAAAGTTTTTAAATAATTATTTAAAATATTAACTGGGTATTGTTTTTAACATTTATTTAACAGGTTTCCTATTTACTAATGAACCATGAAATTAGAATTTTAATAACATTTTTAAAGCATGCATTGATTAAATGTATATGATGAGTGTTTTTATTGGCTGATTTGAAAGTTTGTTGGGTATATAAATGGACTTAATGGAATGTACTGGTATTCTGATGAAGTTGGGGACGAAATGACATGGTAATTTTACTTCAGCGTTACTGTGTTACTTGAGTGAACTGTTCGGCTTAATAAATTTGTCTGCCTACCTAGCAGTGGTTCAGGGTGCTTTGTTTTGGATTACTGGTTTGCCTTGCATCCTCCGTTTTTGAGTTTACTAATAACATGAGCAATCCTGTTACTTGGGAGATATACATAACCATAACATGAGAATCCTGTTACTTGGGAGATATACGTAACCATAACATGAGAATCCTGTTACTTGGGAGATATACGTAACCATAACATGAGAATCCTGTTACTTGGGAGATATACGTAATCATAACATGAGAATCCTGTTACTTGGGAGATATATGTAACCATAAGCTGAGAATCCTGTTCCTTGGGAGATATACGTAACCATAACGTGAGAATCCTGTTACTTGGGAGATATACGTAACCATAACATGAGAATCCTGTTACTTGGGAGATATACGTAACCATAACATGAGAATCCTGTTACTTGGGAGATATACGTAACCATAACATGAGAATCCTGTTACTTGGGAGATATACATAACCATAACATGAGAATCCTGTTACTTGGGAGATATACGTAACCATAACATGAGAATCCTGTTACTTGGAGGATATACGTAACCATAACATGAGAATCCTGTTACTTGGGAGATATACGTAACCATAACATGAGAATCCTGTTACTTGGGAGATATACGTAACCATAACATGAGAATCCTGTTACTTGGGAGATATACGTAACCATAACATGAGAATCCTGTTACTTGGGAGATATACGTAACCATAACATGAGAATCCTGTTACTTGGGAGATATACGTAACCATAACATGAGAATCCTGTTACTTGGGAGATATACGTAACCATAACATGAGAATCCTGTTACTTGGGAGATATACGTAACCATAACATGAGAATCCTGTTACTTGGGAGATATACGTAACCATAACATGAGAATCCTGTTACTTGGGAGATATACGTAACCATAACATGAGAATCCTGTTACTTGGAGGATATACGTAACCATAACATGAGAATCCTGTTACTTGGGAGATATACGTAACCATAACATGAGAATCCTGTTACTTGGGAGATATATGTAACCATAACATGAGAATCCTGTTACTTGGAGGATATACGTAACCATAACATGAGAATCCTGTTACTTGGGAGATATACGTAACCATAACATGAGAATCCTGTTACTTGGGAGATATACGTAACCATAACATGAGAATCCCGTTACTTGGGAGATATACATAACCATAACATGAGAATCCTGTTACTTGGGAGATATACGTAACCATAACATGAGAATCCTGTTACTTGGGAGATATACGTAACCATAACATGAGAATCCTGTTACTTGGAGGATTTACGTAACCATAACATGAGAATCCTGTTACTTGGGAGATATACGTAACCATAACATGAGAATCCTGTTACTTGGGAGATATACGTAACCATAACATGAGAATCCTGTTACTTGGGAGATATACATAACCATAACATGAGAATCCTGTTACTTGGGAGATATACGTAACCATAACATGAGAATCATGTTACTTGGGAGATATACAGAACCATAACATGAGAATCCTGTTACTTGGGAGATATACGTAACCATAACATGAGAATCCTGTTACTTGGGAGATATACGTAACCATAACATGAGAATCCTGTTACTTGGGAGATATACGTAACCATAACATGAGAATCCTGTTACTTGGGAGATATACGTAACCATAACATGAGAATCCTGTTACTTGGGAGATATACGTAACCATAACGTGAGAATCCTGTTACTTGGGAGATATAAGTAACCATAACGTGAGAATCCTGTTACTTGGGAGATATACATAACCATAACGTGAGAATCCTGTTACTTGGGAGATATACGTAACCATAACATGAGAATCCTGTTACTTGGGAGATATACACAACCATAACATGAGAATCCTGTTACTTGGGAGAGATACGTAACTATAACATGAGAATCCTGTTACTTGGGAGATATACGTAACCATAACATAAGAATCCTGTTACTTGGGAGATATACGTAACCATAACATGAGAATCCTGTTACTTGGAGGATATACGTAACCATAACATGAGAATCCTGTTACTTGGGAGATATACGTAACCATAACATGAGAATCCTGTTACTTGGGAGATATACGTAACCATAACATGAGAATCCTGTTACTTGGGAGATATACGTAACCATAACATGAGAATCCTGTTACTTGGGAGATATACGTAACCATAACATGAGAATCCTGTTACTTGGGAGATATACGTAACCATAACATGAGAATCCTGTTACTTGGGAGATATACGTAAGCATAACATGAGAATCCTGTTACTTGGAGGATATATGTAACCATAACATGAGAATCCTGTTACTTGGGAGATATACGTAACCATAACATGAGAATCCTGTTACTTGGGAGATATACGTAACCATAACATGAGAATCCTGTTACTTGGGAGATATACGTAACCATAACATGAGAATCCTGTTACTTGGGAGATATACGTAACCATAACATGAGAATCCTGTTACTTGGGAGATATACGTAACCATAACATGAGAATCCTGTTACTTGGGAGATATACGTAACCATAACATGAGAATCCTGTTACTTGGGAGATATACGTAACCATAACATGAGAATCCTGTTACTTGGGAGATATACGTAACCATAACATGAGAATCCTGTTACTTGGGAGATATACGTAACCATAACATGAGAATCCTGTTACTTGGGAGATATACGTAACCATAACATGAGAATCCTGTTACTTGGGAGATATACGTAACCATAACATGAGAATCCTGTTACTTGGGAGATATACATAACCATAACATGAGAATCCTGTTACTTGGGAGATATACGTAACCATAACATGAGAATCCTGTTACTTGGGAGATATACGTAAGCATAACATGAGAATCCTGTTACTTGGAGGATATATGTAACCATAACATGAGAATCCTGTTACTTGGGAGATATACGTAACCATAACATGAGAATCCTGTTACTTGGGAGATATACGTAACCATAACATGAGAATCCTGTTACTTGGGAGATATACGTAACCATAACATGAGAATCCTGTTACTTGGGAGATATACGTAAGCATAACATGAGAATCCTGTTACTTGGAGGATATATGTAACCATAACATGAGAATCCTGTTACTTGGGAGATATATGTAACCATAACATGAGAATCCTGTTACATGGGAGATATACGTAACCATAACATGAGAATCCTGTTACTTGGGAGATATACGTAAGCATAACATGAGAATCCTGTTACTTGGAGGATATATGAAACCATAACATGAGAATCCTGTTACTTGGGAGATATACGTAACCATAACATGAGAATCCTGTTACTTGGGAGATATACATAACCATAAGGTGAGAATCCTGTTACTTGGGAGATATACGTAACCATAACATGAGAATCCTGTTACTTGGGAGATATACGTAACCATAACATGAGAATCCTGTTACTTGGGAGATATACGTAACCATAACATGAGAATCCTGTTACTTCGGAGATATAATGTAACCATAACATGAGAATCCTGTTACTTGGGAGATATACGTAACCATAACATGAGAATCCTGTTACTTGGGAGATATACGTAACCATAACATGAGAATCCTGTTACTTGGGAGATATACGTAACCATAACATGAGAATCCTGTTACTTGGGAGATATACGTAACCATAACATGAGAATCCTGTTACTTGGAAGATATATGTAACCATAACATGAGAATCCTGTTACTTGGGAGATATACATAACCATAACATGAGAATCCTGTTACTTGGGAGATATACGTAACCATAACATGAGAATCCTGTTACTTGGGAGATATACATAACCATAACATGAGAATCCTGTTACTTGGGAGATATACATAACCATAACATGAGAATCCTGTTACTTGGGAGATATAAGTAACCATAACATGAGAATCCTGTTACTTGGGAGATATACGTAACCATAACATGAGAATCCTGTTACTTGGGAGATATACGTAACCATAACATGAGAATCCTGTTACTTGGGAGATATACGTAACCATAACATGAGAATCCTGTTACTTGGGAGATATACGTAACCATAACATGAGAATCCTGTTACTTGGGAGATATACATAACCATAACATGAGAATCCTGTTACTTGGGAGATATACGTAACCATAACATGAGAATCCTGTTACTTGGGAGATATACGTAACCATAACGTGAGAATCCTGTTACTTGGGAGATATACATAACCATAACATGAGAATCCTGTTACTTGGAGGATATACGTAACCATAACATGAGAATCCTGTTACTTGGGAGATATACGTAACCATAACATGAGAATCCTGTTACTTGGGAGATATACATAACCATAACGTGAGAATCCTGTTACTTGGGAGATATACGTAACCATAACATGAGAATCCTGTTACTTGGGAGATATACGTAACCATAACATGAGAATCCTGTTACTTGGGAGATATACGTAACCATAACATGAGAATCCTGTTACTTGGGAGATATATGTAACCATAACATGAGAATCCTGTTACTTGGGAGATATACGTAACCATAACATGAGAATCCTGTTACTTGGGAGATATAAGTAACCATAACATGAGAATCCTGTTACTTGGGAGATATACGTAACCATAACATGAGAATCCTGTTACTTGGGAGATATACATAACCATAACATGAGAATCCTGTTACTTGGGAGATATACATAACCATAACGTGAGAATCCTGTTACTTGGGAGATATACATAACCATAACATGAGAATCCTGTTACTTGGAGGATATAAGCAACCATAACATGAGAATCCTGTTACTTGGGAGATATACGTAACCATAACATGAGAATCCTGTTACTTGGGAGATATACGTAACCATAACATGAGAATCCTGTTACTTGGGAGATATACGTAACCATAACATGAGAATCCTGTTACTTGGGAGATATACGTAACCATAACATGAGAATCCTGTTACTTGGGAGATATACGTAACCATAACATGAGAATCCTGTTACTTGGGAGATATACGTAACCATAACATGAGAATCCTGTTACTTGGGAGATATACATAACCATAACGTGAGAATCCTGTTACTTGGGAGATATACGTAACCATAACATGAGAATCATGTTACTTGGGAGATATACAGAACCATAACATGAGAATCCTGTTACTTGGGAGATATAATGAACCATAACATGAGAATCCTGTTACTTGGGAGATATACGTAACCATAACATGAGAATCCTGTTACTTGGGAGATATACGTAACCATAACATGAGAATCCTGTTACTTGGGAGATATACGTAACCATAACATGAGAATCCTGTTACTTGGGAGATATACGTAACCATAACATGAGAATCCTGTTACTTGGGAGATATACGTAACCATAACATGAGAATCCTGTTACTTGGGAGATATACGTAACCATAACATGAGAATCCTGTTACTTGGGAGATATACGTAACCATAACATGAGAATCCTGTTACTTGGGAGATGTATGTAACCATAACGTGAGAATCCTGTTACTTGGGAGATATACGTAACCATAACGTGAGAATCCTGTTACTTGGGAGATATACATAACCATAACATGAGAATCCTGTTACTTGGGAGATATACATAACCATAACATGAGAATCCTGTTACTTGGGAGATATAATGCAACCATAACCTGAGAATCCTGTTACTTGGGAGATATACATAACCATAACATGAGAATCCTGTTACTTGGGAGATATACGTAACCATAACATGAGAATCCTGTTACTTGGGAGATATACGTAACCATAACATGAGAATCCTGTTACTTGGGAGATATACGTAACCATAACATGAGAATCCTGTTACTTGGGAGATATACGTAACCATAACATGAGAATCCTGTTACTTGGGAGATATACGTAACCATAACATGAGAATCCTGTTACTTGGGAGATATACGTAACCATAACATGAGAATCCTGTTACTTGGGAGATATACGTAACCATAACATGAGAATCCTGTTACTTGGGAGATATACATAACCATAACATGAGAATCCTGTTACTTGGGAGATATACGTAACCATAACATGAGAATCCTGTTACTTGGGAGATATACGTAACCATAACATGAGAATCCTGTTACTTGGGAGATATACGTAACCATAACATGAGAATCCTGTTACTTGGGAGATATAATGTAACCATAACATGAGAATCCTGTTACTTGGGAGATATACGTAACCATAACATGAGAATCCTGTTACTTGGGAGATATACGTAACCATAACATGAGAATCCTGTTACTTGGGAGATATACGTAACCATAACATGAGAATCCTGTTACTTGGGAGATATACGTAACCATAACATGAGAATCCTGTTACTTGGGAGATATACGTAACCATAACATGAGAATCCTGTTACTTGGGAGATATACGTAACCATAACATGAGAATCCTGTTACTTGGGAGATATACGTAACCATAACATGAGAATCCTGTTACTTGGGAGATATACGTAACCATAACATGAGAATCCTGTTACTTGGGAGATATATGTAACCATAACATGAGAATCCTGTTACTTGGGAGATATACGTAACCATAACATGAGAATCCTGTTACTTGGGAGATATACGTAACCATAACATGAGAATCCTGTTACTTGGGAGATATACGTAACCATAACATGAGAATCCTGTTACTTGGGAGATATACGTAACCATAACATGAGAATCCTGTTACTTGGGAGATATACATAACCATAACATGAGAATCCTGTTACTTGGGAGATATACGTAACCATAACATGAGAATCCTGTTACTTGGGAGATATACGTAACCATAACATGAGAATCCTGTTACTTGGGAGATATATGTAACCATAACATGAGAATCCTGTTACTTGGGAGATATATGTAACCATAATGTGAGAATCCTGTTACTTGGGAGATATACGTAACCATAACGTGAGAATCCTGTTACTTGGGAGATATAATGTAACCATAACATGAGGATCCTGTTACTTGGTAGATATACATAACCATAACATGAGAATCCTGTTACTTGGGAGATATACATAACCATAACGTGAGAATCCTGTTACTTGGGAGATATACATAACCATAACATGAGAATCCTGTTACTTGGGAGATATACGTAACCATAACATGAGAATCCTGTTACTTGGGAGATATACGTAACCATAACATGACAATCCTGTTACTTGGGTGATATAATGCAACCATAACATGAGAATCCTGTTACTTGGGAGATATACGTAACCATAACATGAGAATCCTGTTACTTGGGAGATATAATAACCATAACATGAGAATCCTGTTACTTGGGAGATATACGTAACCATAACATGAGAATCCTGTTACTTGGGAGATATACGTAACCATAACATGAGAATCCTGTTACTTGGGAGATATACATAACCATAACATGAGAATCCTGTTACTTGGGAGATATACGTAACCATAACATGAGAATCCTGTTACTTGGGAGATATACGTAACCATAACATGAGAATCCTGTTACTTGGGAGATATACGTAACCATAACATGAGAATCCTGTTACTTGGGAGATATACATGACCATAACATGAGAATCCTGTTACTTGGGAGATTTATGTAACCATAACATGAGAATCTTGTTACTTGGAGGATATACGTAACCATAACATGAGAATCCTGTTACTTGGGAGATATACGTAACCATAACATGAGAATCCTGTTACTTGGGAGATATACGTAACCATAACATGAGAATCCTGTTACTTGGGAGATATACGTAACCATAACATGAGAATCCTGTTACTTGGGAGATATACGTAACCATAACATGAGAATCCTGTTACTTGGGAGATATACGTAACCATAACATGAGAATCCTGTTACTTGGGAGATATACGTAACCATAACATGAGAATCCTGTTACTTGGGAGATATACATAACCATAACATGAGAATCCTGTTACTTGGGAGATATACGTAACCATAACATGAGAATCCTGTTACTTGGGAGATATACGTAACCATAACATGAGAATCCTGTTACTTGGGAGATATACGTAACCATAACATGAGAATCCTGTTACTTGGGAGATATACGTAACCATAACATGAGAATCCTGTTACTTGGGAGATATACGTAACCATAACATGAGAATCCTGTTACTTGGGAGATATAATGAACCATAACATGAGAATCCTGTTACTTGGGAGATATACGTAACCATAACATGAGAATCCTGTTACTTGGGAGATATAATGTAACCATAACATGAGAATCCTGTTACTTGGGAGATATACGTAACCATAACATGAGAATCCTGTTACTTGGGAGATATACGTAACCATAACATGAGAATCCTGTTACTTGGGAGATATACGTAACCATAACATGAGAATCCTGTTACTTGGGAGATATACGTAACCATAACATGAGAATCCTGTTACTTGGGAGATATACGTAACCATAACATGAGAATCCTGTTACTTGGGAGATATACGTAACCATAACATGAGAATCCTGTTACTTGGGAGATATACGTAACCATAACATGAGAATCCCGTTACTTGGGAGATATACATAACCATAACATGAGAATCCTGTTACTTGGGAGATATACGTAACCATAACGTGAGAATCCTGTTACTTGGGAGATATACATAACCATAACATGAGAATCCTGTTACTTGGGAGATATACGTAACCATAACATGAGAATCCTGTTACTTGGGAGATATACGTAAGCATAACATGAGAATCGTGTTACTTGGAGGATATATGTAACCATAACATGAGAATCCTGTTACTTGGGAGATATACGTAAGAATAACATAAGAATCCTGTTACTTGGGAGATATACGTAACCATAATGTGAGAATCCTGTTACTTGGGAGATATACATAACCATAACATGAGAATCCTGTTACTTGGGAGATATACGTAACCATAACGTGAGAATCCTGTTACTTGGGAGATATACAGAACCATAACGTGAGAATCCTGTTACTTGGGAGATATACGTAACCATAACATGAGAATCCTGTTACTTGGGAGATATACGTAACCATAACATGAGAATCCTGTTACTTGGGAGATATACGTAACCATAACATGAGAATCCTGTTACTTGGGAGATATACGTAACCATAACATGAGAATCCTGTTACTTGGGAGATATACGTAACCATAACATGAGAATCCTGTTACTTGGGAGATATACGTAACCATAACATGAGAATCCTGTTACTTGGGAGATATACGTAACCATAACATGAGAATCCTGTTACTTGGGAGATATACGTAACCATAACATGAGAATCCTGTTACTTGGTAGATATACAACCATAACATGAGAATCCTGTTACTTGGGAGATATACATAACCATAACATGAGAATCCTGTTACTTGGGAGATATAATGTAACCATAACATGAGAATCCTGTTACTTGGGAGATATACATAACCATAACATGAGAATCCTGTTACTTGGGAGATATACGTAACCATAACATGAGAATCCTGTTACTTGGGAGATATACGTAACCATAACATGAGAATCC
>NW_025055045.1:0-8982 GCF_019279795.1 Protopterus annectens
TTAAACACCCATTTCAAAACTTTCCCCTCCCCCACCCCTTGCTCCCCCCATTCTCATTAAAACCTCATACCCATTTTCAATGAGCAAGAAACTCCTTTTCTCAAAAATTGAAGCCCGCACTAATGCAATTCCTGATAACATCCCTCATACTTGATCCAAATCACTTTCGAAGCCAGTACAGTGCTCAAAAAAGAAACCACTTTATTGTGTGAGTCACCAAGCGTTGAGCGGCGCTTCATCTGCTGACATGCAGATTTCTTCAGAACCATTAATAAGGCATAAGATTAAACTTAAATACTTGGTTTTTGGCGCCAAACTCTAATTGATTGATAAATCTTTAAAATAGCCATGTTCAAAATACCAACTCTATTAAAATACTTTAGTACAAAAATGTTAGTACAAATATAATGCAAGGTTGCTAAACTGCTTAACAAATACATAGATGTTCTAAAAGAGTATGCTTCATATATAAAAAATATAAATATATAATATATACTGCATAAAAAATGCAAAAAATGCAAAGGATACATAATAATAGTGCATGAAATAATGAACACTATTGGTTCACAATAAATAGAGACAAGATAATTACAAGATAATTTTATCTTGTTAATTAAAAATTAAAAACGCATAATGCATTTAAAAATCTTCATAAAGCTAGGGCATACTGTTTAGTGTAACTACTAATCTATATTATGAACTGATCCAAGGAATTAACTAGATCTGAATCCACCATCTACTAACAAAAACTAACAAAAACTCAATGGAACGAGGATATTAATTATATACAACCTGGAACCTAATACAGATCCTACAATCTCAGTTCAAAGCTAACAAGGGTTTTATACTAATGAAGTCATTAATCCCTGGCTTTGTAGTGGCATCGGTACAAATTTGCCATCTACTCTCCTTCCATGCCAGATATGTTTTCCAATTCCCCCCCTTGTCCTTGATATTTACCTGATCTATAATAGAAAACCTGAAAGTGTGGTCTGTACCTTGATCAAAAATATGCCTGTATAGAGCGTTTTTAGTGTCTTGTTTGCTTATCTTATACATATGTTCGTATATCCGTTTCTTGATCTTTCTTTCAGTTTTGCCTATATAATAGGCCGGACACTTTGTGCATTTGGCAATGTACACTAAACGCTGTGAATTGCAATTACCTGGAATACAAGTTATCTTAGTGTGCATGATATTCTCCAGTCTAATGGTGGATGTGGTGTTGATGAACTTGCATTGATTACAACGTCCACATTTGCTGGTTCCTTTAATGTTTCTAACTCGTTCACTCTTCATTCCACATTCCAGTATATTTTTTATGTTATTTCCAGTTTTATACACTGTACATATCTCTGTTCCAACTATGTTCCCCAGGTTGCCTACAGAGGTGATAATACTCCAATACTTCTTCAGAATGTCCGTAATTAAGTTAACGGCGAAGGGATTAAATCTAATCACACATACCATCTTGTTTGAAATTGAACTTGATTTATTCGGTATTGGTATAGGGCTACCCAAAAGTGGTTTGTATTTAAATCCCCATTGTGCTTTAACATAAGTAGTGATATTGTCCAATAACTTTTTAGGATATCCTCTATCAGTAAAAAGTTGAGAAATAAAGGCAAGTTCACTATTCATGTCATCAACAGTAGATGACATTCTGGCTGCTCTGATGCACTGGCCCTTCACAATATTTTTGAAGATATGTCGTGGGTGACAACTAGTGAAATGAATATAGTCGTTTGAGAAGGTGGGCTTCCTGTATAATCTGGATATAAATCCAGTACCAGTATTGCCTATCCAGGTGTCCAAATATGATATTCCCTTAGTTTCATGATGTGGTGAATCTCAGAAAATCAGTGGTATTGTTGAGATGTTCTACAAAGGTGGGTATCAAGTCTGTTGGTCCTGTCCAAATAATAAACACATCATCCAAAAATCTGGTATACAGCCTGATGTGTCTATAAAATTCACAAGTAAATAAATGGACATTTTCCCACTCCAACATTACTAAGTTGGCAAAAATGGGGGCGCAAGAAGCCCCCATTGCCACACCTCGAGATTGTCTGAACAGTTCATCCTGATGTTCAATATAATTGTGTTCCAGCACCAAACTCATCATGTCCGTAATAAGATTCACTCTATCCCCACTACATCCTAAATACTTACATAGACTACTGTGAAAATAGTCTAGTCCTGTATTCACCGGGATGCTGGAAAAAAGATCTTGCACGTCGATTGTTAAAAACGTCAGGTTTTCATCCCACATGTCACTGGTAACTTTACTCAAAAAGTCCCATGAATCCTTGACCAAGTGGTCAACCTTGCTGTAAATAGGTTTGGTCCACTGGTCAATGATGGTGCCTATCTTAAATGTCTTGGACTTAGATCCTGAAATGATAGGCCTAAATGGTGGCTTGGTCAGGTTTTTGTGTATCTTGGGGATTCCGACAATACGTGCCAAAATCGGATGTTCAGTTTTCACAAATTCATATATTTCACTGGTTATTCGATTGTCAATAAAATACTCTTCTAAGGTGTTGTCAATACGTCTGTAACCAGTGTTAATCTGGTTTAAAGTTACCTTCTCATAGTGGCCTGAATCATACAAAATACTGTGTATTTCTTTGTGATACTTGGTATTGTAAAAAATCACTACCCCTCCACCCTTGTCCGGTTTCATGATTCTAATCTGTTTGTTTCTGATTATGTCATTCAAACATGATCTTTCCTCTATAGTGAGGTTGTCAAAGTAACCATTCTCAGCATTGTTGTTATACCTGCTTTCTTGATGTAATTTATAGATATCATGACAAACCATATTCTCATATATGGTGACCTGTGGGTTCGCCATAGGAATATATGTGCTTTTTTTCCTTAAGACATGGTGTTGGGTCTGCTCTAATGTATTGGTAGCGTTATCTTTAAATTGTAAAGCCAGGTTTACCCTTCTACAGAAAAATTTTATTTCCATTATAACATCAAATAAGTTGGACTTGACCGTTGGTATGAACTTCATACCTTTACTGAACAGTGTGATGAAATCTTTAGTAACTGGGGTATCTGTATAATTATATACTTTAAACCCATGATGGCTAATAATACACGGAACTTTGTTAAGGCCTGACTTTAACACAACATCATCTGTTGGCTTGTTTAGGGATGATCCCAACTTGACTGTATCCTTTTCAGACATAGTACCAGCAATATTGGTACTGTCCTCTATTGTAGTGTTTACATGAATATCTAGTATCTCCTTTGTTGTTTCCTTTGTGCTGGAAAAAACCGCCCCCCTTGAAAATTCTCTTCCTCATATCTCCGTGCATGCCTTTTATTGCTTCTGGAATGAATCACTTCAAATTGACCATCATCTTCTCCTTTATTGTACTTGGGCCAGACGTAAGCTCTATCATTTTTGTATAGATCCATGTCCCTGTCTAATTTGTGCATCTTCCTTTCATATGCTTTTTTGACTTTTACTGTAGCCTGGCTGAACTGACTGGAGTAACAGTCATACCATCTATCAAACAATGCATCCTTGATAATGCATTCATTCAGGTTAAACACTTCTTCTAATAATGCCTTGGCCTTATTATTATTATGTATCCTTTGCATTTTTTGCATTTTTTATGCAGTATATATTATATATTTATAGTTTTTTATATATGAAGCATACTCTTTTAGAACATCTATGTATTTGTTAAGCAGTTTAGCAACCTTGCATTATATTTGTAAAGGAGAAGATGATGGTCAATTTGAAGTGATTCATTCCAGAAGCAATAAAAGGCATGCACGGAGATATGAGGAAGAGAATTTTCAAGGGGGGCGGTTTTTTCCAGCACAAAGGAAACAACAAAGGAGATACTAGATATTCATGTAAACACTACAATAGAGGACAGTACCAATATTGCTGGTACTATGTCTGAAAAGGATACAGTCAAGTTGGGATCATCCCTAAACAAGCCAACAGATGATGTTGTGTTAAAGTCAGGCCTTAACAAAGTTCCGTGTATTATTAGCCATCATGGGTTTAAAGTATATAATTATACAGATACCCCAGTTACTAAAGATTTCATCACACTGTTCAGTAAAGGTATGAAGTTCATACCAACGGTCAAGTCCAACTTATTTGATGTTATAATGGAAATAAAATTTTTCTGTAGAAGGGTAAACCTGGCTTTACAATTTAAAGATAACGCTACCAATACATTAGAGCAGACCCAACACCATGTCTTAAGGAAAAAAAGCACATATATTCCTATGGCGAACCCACAGGTCACCATATATGAGAATATGGTTTGTCATGATATCTATAAATTACATCAAGAAAGCAGGTATAACAACAATGCTGAGAATGGTTACTTTGACAACCTCACTATAGAGGAAAGATCATGTTTGAATGACATAATCAGAAACAAACAGATTAGAATCATGAAACCGGACAAGGGTGGAGGGGTAGTGATTTTTTACAATACCAAGTATCACAAAGAAATACACAGTATTTTGTATGATTCAGGCCACTATGAGAAGGTAACTTTAAACCAGATTAACACTGGTTACAGACGTATTGACAACACCTTAGAAGAGTATTTTATTGACAATCGAATAACCAGTGAAATATATGAATTTGTGAAAACTGAACATCCGATTTTGGCACGGATTGTCGGAATCCCCAAGATACACAAAAACCTGACCAAGCCACCACTTAGGCCTATCATTTCAGGATCTAAGTCCAAGACATTTAAGATAGGCACCATCATTGATCAGTGGACCAAACCTATTTACAGCAAGGTTGACCACCTGGTCAAGGATTCATGGGACTTTTTGAGTAAAGTTACCAGTGACATGTGGGATGAAAACCTGACATTTTTAACAATCGACGTGCAAGATCTTTTTTCCAGCATCCCGGTGAATACAGGACTAGACTATTTTCACAGTAGTCTATGCAAGTATTTAGGATGTAGTGGGGATAGAGTGAATCTTATTACGGACATGATGAGTTTGGTGCTGGAACACAATTATATTGAACATCAGGGCGAACTGTTCAGACAATCTCGAGGTGTGGCAATGGGGGCTTCCTGTGCCCCCATTTTTGCCAATTTGGTAATGTTGGAGTGGGAAAATGTCCATTTATTTACTTGTGAATTTTATAGACACATCAGGCTGTACACCAGATTTTTGGATGATGTGTTTATTATTTGGACAGGACCAACAGACTTGATACCCACCTTCGTAGAACATCTCAACAATACCACTGATTTTCTGAGATTCACGTACCATCATGAAAATAAGGGAATATCATATTTGGACACCTGGATAGGCAATACTGGTACTGGATTTATATCCAGATTATACAGGAAGCCCACCTTCTCAAACGACTATATTCATTTCACTAGTTGTCACCCACGACATATCTTCAAAAATATTGTGAAGGGCCAGTGCATCAGAGCAGCCAGAATGTCATCTACTGTTGATGACATGAATAGTGAACTTGCCTTTATTTCTCAACTTTTTACTGATAGAGGATATCCTAAAAAGTTATTGGACAATATCACTACTTATGTTAAAGCACAATGGGGATTTAAATACAAACCACTTTTGGGTAGCCCTATACCAATACCGAATAAATCAAGTTCAATTTCAAACAAGATGGTATGTGTGATTAGATTTAATCCCTTCGTTAACTTAATTACGGACATTCTGAAGAAGTATTGGAGTATTATCACCTCTGTAGGCAACCTGGGGAACATAGTTGGAACAGAGATATGTACAGTGTATAAAACTGGAAATAACATAAAAAATATACTGGAATGTGGAATGAAGAGTGAACGAGTTAGAAACATTAAAGGAACCAGCAAATGTGGACGTTGTAATCAATGCAAGTTCATCAACACCACATCCACCATTAGACTGGAGAATATCATGCACACTAAGATAACTTGTATTCCAGGTAATTGCAATTCACAGCGTTTAGTGTACATTGCCAAATGCACAAAGTGTCCGGCCTATTATATAGGCAAAACTGAAAGAAAGATCAAGAAACGGATATATGAACATATGTATAAGATAAGCAAACAAGACACTAAAAACGCTCTATACAGGCATATTTTTGATCAAGGTACAGACCACACTTTCAGGTTTTCTATTATAGATCAGGTAAATATCAAGGACAAGGGGGGGAATTGGAAAACATATCTGGCATGGAAGGAGAGTAGATGGCAAATTTGTACCGATGCCACTACAAAGCCAGGGATTAATGACTTCATTAGTATAAAACCCTTGTTAGCTTTGAACTGAGATTGTAGGATCTGTATTAGGTTCCAGGTTGTATATAATTAATATCCTCGTTCCATTGAGTTTTTGTTAGTTTTTGTTAGTAGATGGTGGATTCAGATCTAGTTAATTCCTTGGATCAGTTCATAATATAGATTAGTAGTTACACTAAACAGTATGCCCTAGCTTTATGAAGATTTTTAAATGCATTATGCGTTTTTAATTTTTAATTAACAAGATAAAATTATCTTGTCTCTATTTATTGTGAACCAATAGTGTTCATTATTTCATGCACTATTATTATGTATCCTTTGCATTTTTTGCATTTTTTATGCAGTATATATTATATATTTATAGTTTTTTATATATGAAGCATACTCTTTTAGAACATCTATGTATTTGTTAAGCAGTTTAGCAACCTTGCATTATATTTGTACTAACATTTTTGTACTAAAGTATTTTAATAGAGTTGGTATTTTGAACATGGCCGTTTTAAGATTTATCCAATCAATTAGAGTTTGGCGCCAAAAATAAGTATTTAAGTTTAATCTTATGCCTTGTTAATGGTTCTGAAGAAATCTGCATGTCAGCAGATGAAAGCGCTCAACCTTGGTGACTCACACAATAAAGTGGTTTTTGTTGACTGTACTGGCTTCGAGTGATTTGGATCAACCCTGTTCTGTTAATTTTTTCATCAGTTGGATTATTCTACTTGTTTACAGTTATCCCCTCATACTTCCTAAGCATAGCTGCTGAAGCAATTGCCTATCCCATAAGCATTCTCATCAACCGCTCAATCCTGGAATGCACAGTGCCCCAACTTTGGAAACAAGCCTTTATCATCCCCCTTCATAAAGGCGGTAATAACAGTAGTGTTAACAACTTCCACCCCATTACTATCCTGTCCCCCATTTCTAAGCTCCTAGAAAAATGTGTCCAACTTCAACTACTACCACATCTTTTAGACAATAACCTTCTTACACCTACACAACATGGCTTTAGGCCAAATCATAGCACCATGACAGCCCTCCTCTCCTATCTTGAAACCGTAAATAAAGCACGTGATTCCGGCCTAATTGTCTCTACCCTACTACTTGACCTCTCTAAGGCCTTTGATACTATCTCACACAGTCTGCTCTTAACTAAACTTTCCAAACTTAACCTTTCTCTCTCCTCTGTGAACTGGTTCTCCAGCTACCTATCTAACAGACACCAAGCTGTAAAATGGAAAAAGGCCACTTCCTCTTTTCTTAGTACCCCACGAGTTCCCAAGGCTCCATACTTGGTCCTCTTCTCTTTAACATATTTATAAACGATTTTCATAAATCTATCCCATTCTCTAACATCATCCAATATGCTGACAATTCTACCATTATCTGCTCTGCCACATCTACCCCTAAGCTTCTAAAGCTCACACAAGAAGCTTTCTCAATTACTGAGCATTGGATGAAAGAAAACCACCTTGTTCTCAACGCCTCCAAAACTAAACTCATGGTATTTACCCCCTCTAAAACAACTCCCTTCGATACAAACAAATTCTTGATTACTAGTCAAAACAACTCAGTCCTAGAACTGGTATCTGAAACTAAGTTACTTGTTGTCCAAATTGATAACCAGCTTAATTTCAACTTCCACCTACAACTAAATATTAAAAAAAAAACACCAAAAGCTGGGTATGCTCTACCGCCAAAATCAATACCTCACAAAGACCTCTAAAATCACTCTCTCTTCTTCCTTTCTTATTCCCTCCCTTCTCTATGGATCACCTCTCCTAACTAATCTTCAGTCCTCTCTAAAGAAACAACTTTCCTCTTGCTACAACAAAATCGCCAAGTTCGCTAAAGGCCACAGGTCGTCCACCCACCACTGTTCCTCTCTCCAAAAACTAAACTGGCTTGAACTTCCACATCAGCTCAACTACATTCAGCTTACCCTAGCCCAAAAGCTCATTAACAACCCCTCTCTTTGTCCCTTCCTGTCCTCTGCTTTTAAGTTGCACCTACCTGACAGAGTCTTAAGGTCAAACAATCAAATTCTATTAGAAGTACATAAATCAACATGTCCCCCAGGCAAAAACCTACTATCCTTTAACCTAGCTCGTCTTTGGAACTCACTCCCACCATCCATTCGTACCATCTCTAATCTTTATATGTTCAAAAAATCTCTTCACACACATCTTACATCCCAATGGGAATGCTCTTGTTCCCATCCATCATAAAAATATGGAACTCTTCATCCTCCATTCATTCATTTGCTACTCAACAAAGCCTACATAACTTATTACTTCCTTCACAACTAACTACACTATACAACCAAACAATTCTACCTCTTTAAAGCCCTAACACTCCTCTCATTTATTTTACTTCATTTAATAAGATTGCATTATTGAATGTACCTCAAATGCAAAAGCAATGACTGTATTCTCTTTTCATGTATAAGTATCTTAGCTACCTTCTATTGTTTATATACCTTGTCTGTTGGTTTGCTTTAAGAGCTTTCAATTGAATGTACCTATTCTGTATGTCTGTTTTGGAGCTTTTCTCCCCAGGACTCCAATTGAAAACGGGTTCTTTTAGCCCAATGGACTATCCTACAGTAAAACAACTGCAAATAAATAAACAAATAAATAAAATAAATAAACTTGCTAATAAATATATATATATATATATATATATATATGACCAATGTGTGTGTGTGTGTGTGTGT
>NW_025055046.1:0-7330 GCF_019279795.1 Protopterus annectens
TTTCAGTTCACCATATTCTAGTGAAGTTTACATCCTGTCAGCTTCACTTTTTAAGCGATTAATAAATTGTGTTTTAACAGTCTGAAGCCTGAAGCTGTGGGCGACATCCAAGGTCTTTTTTCTTTGTCCTTTTAACAAACTAAACTGGTTGTAATTCCCACACTACCTGAATTGCGTGCAAGTCTGTCTCTCTCACCAACGATTCTATAAACTTGATAACTACACCACCTTAAAGCCTATCTTGCAGCCTTACATCCCACCCAGAAATCTCTACTTAACTAACAAACTACTACTAAAATTGCATAGACCTACTAAAAAAGCCAGGCACAGCCTCTACTCCTATGCTATAGCTAAATGTTGGAATGCCCTACCTCCAGATATACCTGATATTAAGTCCATTAAGTCCTTTAAACTCAATCTGAAAAACCATTACCTCAACTCTGATATATAACCATGCTCCTAAGCATCAACTGTGATACTTAATCTGTCTCCTTTCAACTCCTCGTCCACTCCACCTCCCTCCTCATCTGTCCTTTAAACTATCCCTTGGCAAACAGTCTTTAGTTTATCATTCCAGAACTACAACCAAATCTTCTGCCAACTCTTCATCACATCTGCTTTTTCATACATAACCCTTCTTTCTACATCCCTCAGACACTTCATATTTTTTTACTTTTACATAAGAATCCTACTACAATCTTTCTCTAACACATCATATACCACCTTCTTACTTAATCTCCCCTTCTCCTAATTCTTTCCCCTTACATCTTTATAGTTCTAGTATCGTTTGCTCTACCTAATATCTTATACTGAAATACTCTACATGCTCTGTCCATCAACTTCTCTGCCTGCAATTTCCAGACAAACTAATCTGATTCTTTCCTAACAAATACTGCATAATGTACTACAACCTGAATTTTACCAATATGTTAAACCACATGGTAACTAATAAATGTAAAGTTTTAGTGATATTGTACAAATTTTTGTCTGTGTCTACCTGGACACATATGATAATATATGTTTAACTTATTAATGTATGTCTGTGTCCTTCCTGGACACACATGATAATGTCTCTAACTTATTACTGTATGACTGTGTCCTTCCTGGACACACATGATAATGTCTCTAACTTATTACTGTATGTCTGTGTCCTTCCTGGACACACATGATAATGTCCTTTAACTTATTACTGTATGTCTGTGTCCTTCCTGGACACACATGATAATGTCCTTTAACTTATTACTGTATGTCTGTGTCCTTCCTGGACACACATGATAATGTCCTTTAACTTATTACTGTATGTCTGTGTCCTTCCTGGACACACATGATAATGTCCTTTAACTTATTACTGTATGTCTGTGTCCTTCCTGGACACACATGATAATGTCTCTAACTTATTACTGTATGTCTGTGTCCTTCCTGGACACACGTGATAATGTCTCTAACTTATTACTGTATGTCTGTGTCCTTCCTGGACACATGATAATGTCTCTAACTTATTACTGTATGTCTGTGTCCTTCCTGGACACACATGGTAATGTCCTTTAACTTATTACTCTATGTTCAGGTCCTTCCTGGACACACATGATAATGTCCTTAACTTATTACTGTATGTCTGTGTCCTTCCTGGACACACGGATAATGTCTCTAACTTATTACTGTATGTCTGTGTCCTTCCTGACACACATGATAATGTCCTTAACTTATTACTGTATGTCTGTGTCCTTCCTGAAGCACACATGATAATGTCCTTAAACTTATTACTGTATAGTGTCGCCTGGACACACATGATAATGTCTCTAACTTATTACTGTATGTCTGTGTCCTTCCTGGACACACATGATAATGTCCTTTAACTTATTACTGTATGTCTGTGTCCTTCCTGGACACACATGATAATGTCTCTTTAACTTATTACTGTATGACTGTGTCCTTCCTGGACACACATGATAATGTCCTTTAACTTATTACTGTATGTCTGTGTCCTTCCTGGACACACATGATAATGTCTCTAACTTATTACTGTATGACTGTGTCCTTCCTGGACACACATGATAATGTCCTTTAACTTATTACTGTATGTCTGTGTCCTTCCTGGACACACATGATAATGTCCTTTAACTTATTACTGTATGTCTGTGTCCTTCCTCACACACATGATAATGTCCTTTAACTTATTACTGTATGTCTGTGTCCTTCCTGGACACACATGATAATGTCCTTTAACTTATTACTGTATGTCTGTGTCCTTCCTGGACACACATGATAATGTCCTTTAACTTATTACTGTATGTCTGTGTCCTTCCTGGACACATGATAATGTCTCTAACTTATTACTGTATGTCTGTGTCCTTCCTGACACACATGATAATGTCCTTTAACTTATTACTGTATGTCTGTGTCCTTCCTGGACACACATGATAATGTCCTTTAACTTATTACTGTATGTCTGTGTCCTTCCTGGACACACATGATAATGTCCTTTAACTTATTACTGTATGTCTGTGTCCTTCCTGGACACACATGATAATGTCCTTTAACTTATTACTGTATGTCTGTGTCCTTCCTGGACACACATGATAATGTCCTTTAACTTATTACTGTATGTCTGTGTCCTTCCTGGACACACATGATAATGTCCTTTAACTTATTACTGTATGTCTGTGTCCTTCCTGGACACACATGATAATGTCCTTTAACTTATTACTGTATGTCTGTGTCCTTCCTGGACACACATGATAATGTCTCTAACTTATTACTGTATGTCTGTGTCCTTCCTGGACACACGTGATAATGTCTCTAACTTATTACTGTATGTCTGTGTCCTTCCTGGACACACATGATAATGTCCTTTAACTTATTACTGTATGACTGTGTCCTTCCTGGACACACATGATAATGTCCTTTAACTTATTACTGTATGACTGTGTCCTTCCTGGACACACATGATAATGTCTTTAACTTATTACTGTATGTCTGTGTCCTTCCTGGACACACATGATAATGTCCTTTAACTTATTACTGTATGACTGTGTCCTTCCTGGACACACATGATAATGTCTCTAACTTATTACTGTATGTCTGTGTCCTTCCTGGACACACATGATAATGTCTCTAACTTATTACTGTATGTCTGTGTCCTTCCTGGACACATGATAATGTCCTTTAACTTATTACTGTATGTCTGTGTCCTTCCTGGACACACATGATAATGTCCTTTAACTTATTACTGTATGTCATTGTCCTTCCTGGACACACATGATAATGTCCTTTAACTTATTACTGTATGTCTGTGTCCTTCCTGGACACACATGATAATGTCTCTAACTTATTACTGTATGACTGTGTCCTTCCTGGACACACATGATAATGTCTCTAACTTATTACTGTATGTCTGTGTCCTTCCTGGACGGACATGATAATGTCTCTTTAACTTATTACTGTAAGTCTGTGTCCTTCCTGGACACACATGATAATGTCCTTTAACTTATTACTGTATGTCTGTGTCCTTCCTGGACACATGATAATGTCCTTTAACTTATTACTGTATGTCTGTGTCCTTCCTGGACACACATGATAATGTCCTTTAACTTATTACTGTATGTCTGTGTCCTTCCTGGACACACATGATAATGTCCTTTAACTTATTACTGTATGACTGTGTCCTTCCTGGACACACATGATAATGTCTCTAACTTATTACTGTATGTCTGTGTCCTTCCTGGACACACATGATAATGTCTCTTTAACTTATTACTGTACGACTGAGTCCTTCCTGGACACATGATAATGTCTCTAACTTATTACTGTATGTCTGTGTCCTTCCTGGACACACATGATAATGTCCTTTAACTTATTACTGTATGTCTGTGTCCTTCCTGGACACACATGATAATGTCCTTTAACTTATTACTGTATGTCTGTGTCCTTCCTGGACACACATGATAATGTCCTTTAACTTATTACTGTATGTCTGTGTCCTTCCTGGACACATGATAATGTCTCTTTAACTTATTACTGTACAACTGTGTCCTTCCTGGACACACATGATAATGTCTCTAACTTATTACTGTATGTCTGTGTCCTTCCTGGACACACATGATAATGTCCTTTAACTTATTACTGTATGTCTGTGTCCTTCCTGGACACACATGATAATGTCCTTTAACTTATTACTGTATGTCATTGTCCTTCCTGGACACATGATAATGTCTCTAACTTATTACTGTATGTCTGTGTCCTTCCTGGACACACATGATAATGTCCTTTAACTTATTACTGTATGTCTGTGTCCTTCCTGGACACACATGATAATGTCTCTTTAACATATTACCGTAGGTCTGTGTCCTTCCTGGACACACATGATAATGTCCTTTAACTTATTACCGTATGTCTGTGTCCTTCCTGGACACACATGATAATGTCTCTAACTTATTACTGTATGTCATTGTTCTTCCTGGACACACATGATAATGTCGTGTAACTTACTGTATGACTGTGTCCTTCCTGGACACACATACATGATAATGTCCTTTAACTTATTACTGTATGTCTGTGTCCTTCCTGGACACACATGATAATGTCCTTTAACTTATTACTGTATGTCTGTGTCCTTCCTGGACACACATGATAATGTCCTTTAACTTATTACTGTATGTCTGTGTCCTTCCTGGACACACATGATAATGTCCTTTAACTTATTACTGTATGTCTGTGTCCTTCCTGGACACACATGATAATGTCCTTTAACTTATTACTGTATGACTGTGTCCTTCCTGGACACACATGATAATGTCTTTAACTTATTACTGTATGTCATTGTCCTTCCTGGACACACATGATAATGTCCTTTAACTTATTACTGTATGTCTGTGTCCTTCCTGGACACACATGATAATGTCCTTTAACTTATTACTGTATGTCTGTGTCCTTCCTGGACACACATGATAATGTCTCTAACTTATTACTGTATGACTGTGTCCTTCCTGGACACACATGATAATGTCTCTAACTTATTACTGTATGTCTGTGTCCTTCCTGGACACACATGATAATGTCCTTTAACTTATTACTGTATGTCTGTGTCCTTCCTCACACACATGATAATGTCCTTTAACTTATTACTGTATGACTGTGTCCTTCCTGGACACACATGATAATGTCTCTAACTTATTACTGTATGTCTGTGTCCTTCCTGGACACACATGATAATGTCTCTAACTTATTACTGTATGTCTGTGTCCTTCCTGGACACACATGATAATGTCTCTAACTTATTACTGTATGTCTGTGTCCTTCCTGGACACACATGATAATGTCCTTTAACTTATTACTGTATGTCTGTGTCCTTCCTGGACACACATGATAATGTCCTTTAACTTATTACTGTATGTCTGTGTCCTTCCTGGACACACATGATAATGTCCTTTAACTTATTACTGTATGTCTGTGTCCTTCCTGGACACACATGATAATGTCTCTTTAACTTATTACTGTATGTCTGTGTCCTTCCTGGACACACATGATAATGTCTCTAACTTATTACTGTATGTCTGTGTCCTTCCTGGACACACATGATAATGTCCTTTAACTTATTACTGTATGTCTGTGTCCTTCCTGGACACACATGATAATGTCCTTTAACTTATTACTGTATGTCTGTGTCCTTCCTGGACACACATGATAATGTCTCTAACTTATTACTGTATGTCTGTGTCCTTCCTGGACACACATGATAATGTCTCTTTAACTTATTACTGTATGTCTGTGTCCTTCCTGGACACACATGATAATGTCTCTAACTTATTACTGTATGTCTGTGTCCTTCCTGGACACATGATAATGTCCTTTAACTTATTACTGTATGACTGTGTCCTTCCTGGACACACATGATAATGTCTCTAACTTATTACTGTATGTCTGTGTCCTTCCTGGACACACATGATAATGTCTCTAACTTATTACTGTATGTCTGTGTCCTTCCTGGACACACATGATAATGTCCTTTAACTTATTACTGTATGTCTGTGTCCTTCCTGGACACACATGATAATGTCCTTTAACTTATTACTGTATGTCTGTGTCCTTCCTGGACACACATGATAATGTCCTTTAACTTATTACTGTATGTCTGTGTCCTTCCTGGACACACATGATAATGTCCTTAACTTATTACTGTATGTCTGTGTCCTTTCCTGACCTGGACCCACATGATAATCTCCTTTAACTTATTACTGTATGTCTGTGTCCTTCCTGGACACACATGATAATGTCCTTTAACTTATTACTGTATGTCTGTGTCCTTCCTGGACACACATGATAATGTCCTTTAACTTATTACTGTATGTCTGTGTCCTTCCTGGACACACATGATAATGTCTCTAACTTATTACTGTATGTCTGTGTCCTTCCTGGACACACATGATAATGTCCTTTAACTTATTACTGTATGTCTGTGTCCTTCCTGGACACACATGATAATGTCTCTAACTTATTACTGTATGACTGTGTCCTTCCTGGACACACATGATAATGTCTCTAACTTATTACTGTATGACTGTGTCCTTCCTGGACACACGTGATAATGTCTCTAACTTATTACTGTATGTCTGTGTCCTTCCTGGACACACATGATAATGTCCTTTAACTTATTACTGTATGTCTGTGTCCTTCCTGGACACACATGATAATGTCCTTTAACTTATTACTGTATGTCTGTGTCCTTCCTGGACACACATGATAATGTCCTTTAACTTATTACTGTATGACTGTGTCCTTCCTGGACACACGTGATAATGTCTCTAACTTATTACTGTATGACTGTGTCCTTCCTGGACACACATGATAATGTCTCTAACTTATTACTGTATGTCTGTGTCCTTCCTGGACACACATGATAATGTCCTTTAACTTATTACTGTATGACTGTGTCCTTCCTGGACACACATGATAATGTCCTTTAACTTATTACTGTATGTCTGTGTCCTTCCTGGACACACATGATAATGTCTCTAACTTATTACTGTAAGTCTGTGTCCTTCCTGGACACACATGATAATGTCCTTTAACTTATTACTGTATGTTGTGTGTCCTTCCGATAATGCTTTAACTTAAGTTGTTTCCTCCACAAATGTTTTTACTTTTCTGTTTTTCCTCCCCCCCCCCCCCCCCCCCCCCCCCCCGGGGGGGGGGGGGGGGGGGGGGGGGGGGCCCCAAATTATTTTAAAATTTTTTATGTTTTTTGTGTTTTCCTTTCCTGGAAAACCCCCTTTATAAATTTTTTCCCTTTAAATTTTTTTTAAAATTTGTTTTTCTGTTTTCCTTTCCTTTG
>NW_025055047.1:0-8714 GCF_019279795.1 Protopterus annectens
CCCAAAAAGAAATAAATTTAATTTGAACCTGGGAAAAACCACTAAAACATATGTCTAAATTCAAAAAAATAGTACCTGGACCTAAATTTCCAACCCTTAAGACCTATATATAAATATATATTTGGTTTCACTCAAATAATAAATATCCTCACTAGAGACTCCATAAGCCCATAGTACCAAAGAAACTACTCTTGACTGGATACTAATTAATAGTTACCCTGAAACTTACACTTCTTGACAGGATCTCTCTCCCAGATGACATTAGTGACCGTATTCTTAACCTAAGTATAGTTAAGCAAAAAGAAATCTAGCCCCAAAGACAACAATTTTATCACGTATCGATCTAAAAAACACTTCCAAACTGAGAACTTTATCAATGAACTAAAAGCCTGCAATTGGTCATTACTAAAACTACTCAATCTGGATGAAGCTATCTCCTTCTTTAATTCTACATTCCTTCAAATTTTAAATAGCCATGCTCCCATTTGCTCCTCCAAAGTCAGGTCAAAATAGCTCCTTGGCTTACAAAACAAACCAAAGAAAAAATGTTCCTACGGAACAAAATTTGGGAAAAATGGAGAACCTCCAAAAGCCCAGCAGATCACCTCTACTTTAAACAGTTAAGAAATGTCGTCAAAAAAGATATAATCTTAAGATAAAAAAACTATTATTCCCATCTTCAACATTTAAACTCTAAAAATCCTCAAAAGTTTTGGTCTGGCATTAATAAACCTCTCAAACCAGGCCAGGCTAGAACTCCTCCTCCCAGCTCTATCCCCCATAACAACCCTCTGCAAATAGCAAATGCTTTTAACAACTACTTCATTGAAGCCATTCAAACCCTTACTAAAACACTATCACCCCCTACCCCCACTCCTACACAACATACCAACAATTCTCTGCCCCCCCTTCATTTACAACCAGTACCAACTACCTTTATCTGCAAACTCCTTCAAAACTTAAACCTGCACCCTTCTGCTGACTGTCTCCCCAGCAGAATACCTTCAAATTGGCTGCTAAAGTTTGCCGTACATACCCTGTTTCTATCCTTATAAACAGAACTATCTCAGAAGGTTTACATCCCTTCCTTATGGAAAATCTCCATATAATCCCCTTACACAAAGGAGGTAAATCCACTGATATCTCCAACTACCATCCAATTGCTTTTACTCTCCCCTTTAGCTAAAATCATGGAAAAATGTATCACCAGCAACTACTTCAGCACCTTCTCACAATAACTTGCTTAATTGCCAACCACGGTTTTGGAAGGCCCTTTCATAGCACCACATCTGCCCTGCTAACTTTTACTGACTGTATTAACAAGAATCGAAACAACAACTCTCTCATCTGCTCCTATTGTCCCAGATCTATCAAAAGCCTTCGACATGGTTGAAAATCACTAACCTACTTATCCAATGCACTAAAAGCTTCCAATATCTTGACCAACAAGCAATCCCTCTTTGGTTTAAATCTCTATCTTGAAAACAAAGCAAAGCAGTACTCTGGGACAATAAACTATCCCCACCCCATCGAGTGGACACTGGAGTACTAAAAGGCTCTATCCTAGGACTCTTTGCTTTTTTCCATTTTCATTAATGATCTCCACACTGCTTTTCCTCATACACTCCTGTATACAATATGCTGATGACTCCTACGCTTTATCTGTACTGCCAAGTCTTCCTCCTCCCTCAGACCACTTACCCAAACTGTATTTAACAAAAGTAGAAAAATGGTTTACCAACGCTTGCCTCCTCCTTAACCCCCAAAAACAAAACTTTTACTTACTCCCACACCCAAAATCCCCACAGATCCACTTCTTACTATTACACTCTGACAATGGTACTTGTATTTCCCCCAATGACTCTACTGCTCGTCTCCTATGCAACTTCATTGATCATAACCTCAGCTTCGATGCCCATGTTAACAATACTATAAAACCATCAATAAAAACTAGGGTCCCTGTATAGAATAAAACCCTTCCTTACCCACTAGCTAGGAAATCTATTGCCCAGACTCAGCTTACTTCTACCCTGTTCTATGCATCTGCCATTTATACCAATCTATCTAAGCAATCTTTCAAACTGGAAACTAGCTATAATAATATTACTAGATTTGCCACTGGCCCCCTTATAGAACCCACCACTGTCTCACCTTCAACAACTCAGTTGGTTCAGAACTACAAAACCAGCTACAATACAATCAACTGCTGATTGCACAAAAATTCTGCACCACCCCACCAACACCCCCCCTATCCTCTCTAATCTGATTCTCCCCATACAAAAATCTTACAACACTATGCTCAGCTAATAAGTTACACATTGTAAAGGAACAATATATCTAATAACAAAGCAGGAATTCACTCTTTTCCAATGTTATTGGTAGAGATCTGGAATAAGCTTCCAAATACACTCCTTTTCTTTTCATCTACACAACTCTTTAAGAAACACCTTTAGACATTACCTAAAAAGACAATGGCTTTTGTCCCTGCTCAAAGTCTGATTGAAAAAATACTCTTCACTTTTTCTCCTCCCCCTCCTCTCATGCTTTTATAACAAATACCTGCCCCACCTTAGAAGAGTCATTGACTATCAACTAGCCAACCCCCTTCTTACCTGCATTATTGTCCTTACTTTAGTCTCTCTTTTCTTTCTCTTACTTAGTGATTTCTATTTTTCTCTCCTTCAAATGAATGTTGATGCTTTTAATTACTATGTTTAGTTGTTGCCTGATTGTATTTATCTCCAAAATCTACTCTAATGTCTCTGTACAGTATTCACAAAATTTACTTTCTTTACATGTTATGCTGTATAATTTAAGCTAGTCATTTTTTTTTCTAAGTTTTTAATGCCTTAATGTATTTGTGCGTGGAGCTTTTCTCCCCGGGCCTCTGCTGAAAACGGATATATATCCAGCTAGACTAGCCCGGTCAACAAATATAAAATAAATAAAAATAAATAAAATATAGCCGATCTCTGCTGTGTAAGCATAGGGCAGTGGCACGCAAATGGGATCAGGGGCAAAATAATAAAATAAACCTAAAATAAGCAGTCTAACTAAAATCTCTACTCTGCCAATCAAGTCAATGGCAGGCAGAAGACATCCTAGCCAGTAAGTAGTGGTTGCTAAGGGGGAAGGCTCAGTGTGAGACATGTAACTATGCATTAGCAGTCAATCCTATGCAAATGAGGGGAAGGATAGTGAATCCCAGTTTTCCCCAGCCAGTGAGTCAGGTCCCAACAGTGTAAGAGTAGGAATAGCTTGGTGACATCATGGGGGTGTGTGTCAGGCATACTGTAAGTGGATTGGAGCGTTATGGCTCGGGAATGCTCCTAGTTTAGCACAGCTAAGCTAGGGAGTGTGTCTAAACATGCTTAGCACTCTTTACAAAGCCTAAGCAGGTGTGTGCGCCACTCACCAGGATTTACAGGAAGAAAAAAGAAGTTAAACCAGGAAATAGCAGCAGTGTGCACATTTGAGCACTCTGCGTGGCACGCACATGGGCTTAAACAGGAAGGCAATGGGAAAGGGAAAACAGCAGTAGGAATGTAATCAAGGAGAACTAGGTTAGCTGGCAGGTGAAATGTATCAGAATCAGTCAATTACACAGGCAACCGACCAGCTCAGCCCAGAACACTATTATAAACTATGCACACCTTCTCCTCTGTTTTCTTTCACACTCTACACCACTGGTGTAAGCAAGTGGGGAACTTTTAACACGCAGTACAGCAAAATGATAGGGGCTGCAATAGCTATCATACAACAACTTGTGGAAGAGGCTGAGGGTGGTGAGGATATGAATGCTGTCCACCAAACCCACAGTGAGGAGACGGAGAAGAGTGTACAGACACAGGGTACCCTACCAGGGCTACATGAGCTGGAAATAGTGGAGCACTATAGGGTGGAAAAGGACCTCCTACAGCAAATCATTGAGCTGTGCTGGCCACACCTCACACACAGAACTAACAGAGGGGAACCCATCCCAGTGGATACCAAGGTATGTGTAGGCCTAAGAATACTAGCTACAGTTACCTTCCAAAGGCCAACTGGGGATATGATGAGGATTTCCCAGGCATCAACATCCAGGGTACTCCACCAGTTCCTGGATGCCATGTCAGCACATGCCGGAGACCACGTATATTTCCCCAACACCCGTGAGGCATTGGCCAGCAATATGCAACTGTTCCACCAAATAGCAGAATACCCTAAGGTAGTGGGTGCTATAGACTGCATGCACATATGCATCAAAGCACCACCCGGTGAGTGGGATAAAGTCTACATCAACAGCAAGGGCTTCCCCTCCATCAACTGCCAGGTCATGTGTGATGCCCAGGGCTTAATAATGAATGTGTGTGCTGACTGCCCTGGAAGCTATC
Source organism: Protopterus annectens (assembly GCF_019279795.1). Taxonomy (NCBI): domain Eukaryota; kingdom Metazoa; phylum Chordata; order Ceratodontiformes; family Protopteridae; genus Protopterus; species Protopterus annectens. The sequence continues at coordinate 4,374 of NW_025055047.1, forward strand.
ACATTTCCCACATTTGGCATCTGACGCAGCTGCACCAGAGATTTGCCAATGGGGACATCCCTGATGGTCACGTAGTGGGGGATGCTGGATACGCACTGGAGCCATGGCTGATAACACCCATCAGAAATGCACACACACCCGAACAAGAACTCCTTAATGAACCACACTCACAGACCAGAATTATAATAGAGCGTGTGTTTGGGATGCTCAAGTCACGGTTCCAGTGCCTGGACACATCCGGTGGAGCCTTGCAGTACTTACCAGCTACATGTACCCAAATTGTCATTGTATGTTCTATGCTACACAATATGATCCTATGGAAACAGCTGCAGCAGGAACAGCACAGGGTAGGGCCACACAGCCCCCCACCATTGCCAAGGCCTGCACAGGCACAGAGTGGCTCAGAGGAGGAACAACCTGAGTCTGCCCCAGTAGGCAGAAGGAGGCGTGCCCAGTATGCCCTGGCCTTGGCAAAGAGGCAACACACAGTGCATACACTGACACAGGGGGGACCCCGGGAATAACACCTATCTCTGACTCTCACATACAGTAAAAGGGATGCCAAACAATGCACTACTTGTGCCTGACCATGTGTAGTGAGTGTACTATGTGCATCTGACATAGGCAGCCCTGCAGTACCACCCTCAATACTGGGATAACCACAAGGTAAGTGACTCACACATGCCAGTTGGGGGGGGGGGTCCCATGCCCAACAACAGTCACAGCCACAGGACAGGTGGAGACAAACACAAACAAAGGCGGTGCTATGGCCTCTGAATGAGGCCTATGGGTAACCTCCCCCCAAGGCCTACACAGACAGACAACAGCAGGTCAGGCAGTGGGATGTCAGTTCTGAAGGACAGGAAGTCAGAAACTAGTATGTAGGTAATTAAAAGCTAAGATCTGTAGTACACTGGTATGCCTCTAGTGAGCACAATAGGTAACACAACAGGCTGAAATGCTGTACCCGACATACCAGTACAGTCCTAGCAAATGTGTACAAGTGTCAGGTGTGCCCCCCATCCTATGTAAAAATATAGTCATAGCCAGGTGCGCCCCCCCCCATCCTGTGTAGAAATAGTCAGGTGTGCCCCCCATCCTACATAGAACTATAGTAACAGTCAGGTGTGCCACCCCCATCCTGTGTAGAAATATAGAAATATTCAGGTGTGCCCCCCCTTCCTATGTAGAAATATAGTAACAGTCAGGTGTGCCCCTTCCCAATCCTGTGTAGAAATGTAGAAATAGTCAGGTGTGCCCCCACATCCTACGTAGAAATGCAGAAATGTAGTAACAGTCCATGCCAAATGATCGACTGATACTCTGCAGAGACAGCATGCTACCTGTAGGTGTACAACACAAAGGTCAGCACTGCAGTACAAATGACCTGGACTCGATCCACACATTCAATACAGATGGCCATACTGGGCATGCCCACACAGTTAGAGAAATGAAGGCAATGTCAGTCAACAACATACTGAAAGGTCATACTGGGCATGCTCACACACACATGAAGGCCATGTCTGCAAACACTAGTGGACCAGACGTATCTGGCAGCCACAGATGTTAGTGCAGACACTCCTCAGCATGCCCCACTCATGCTTTGCACACACAGTGGCTAGGACTACAGGCATATATGTAAGGACAACACACTATAATAAGCCATAGGTAGACATACATAGATGTGTGGAAGAGGGTGACTGTGACAAAGAGCCATCCAGGCCTGTCCCACCAAGCAAACACTAGTGGACCAGACGTATCTGGCAGCCGCAGATGTTAGTGCAGACACTCCTCAGCATGCCCCACTCATGCTTTGCACACACAGTGGCTAGGACTACAGGCATATATGTAAGGACAACACACTATAATAAGCCATAGGTAGACATACATAGATGTGTGGAAGAGGGTGACTGTGACAAGGAGCCATCCAGGCCTGTCCCACCCAGCACACAGGCAAAGGGCCACAACCACATGAGGGTCAGATGTCACTCACTGCAGATACTAGCCACCGGTACCTGTCAGCATTACAGAGTATGTGGTGTATGCGCCAGCTGTGCAACATGACTGTGCAAGGAAGTGGTCAACTAGCAGCTGCATACACGTACCTGTGAAGTAAGACCCAGGTTGTGCCTGCATGTGACGTGTCAGCCCCTAGATGAATGGGTTATGGGCCATGCACACAAACTGCCCTCACCATAGCCCCACTATGACAAGCCTGCTGAGGTCATCCACTGTGAAATACACCTTTGGGAGAGTTGTATCCCAGTAATCTGCATAGCATAACTGTGTACTGCTGTAGTGTGATAAACTAGTAAGGTAGGAGTTCTAACCCCAGCCTTGGCAACTGTGTGTGTGTCTGTCTGACTCTGTGTAGAAAGCAATGCTTTTTAGGGTAGTCACACCCCCTACAATTTAAATGCTCTTCTTTGGTAAGGCTGCTGATGTCATCCACCTAGAAATACACCTCTGGGAAGGGTGTAGCCCCGTAATCTCCGTAGTGCATCCTGTAACTGCGTACTGTTGTAGTGTGATAAAGTAGATGGATAGATGTTCTACTCCCAGACATGGCATGTGTGTGTGTTTGCCTGTCTGTCTGTGTAGGGAGCGATACTTTTTAGGGTAGTCACACTCCCTACAAGTCAAATGCTCAACTTTGGCAAGGCTGCTGATGTCATCCACCCAGAAATACACCTCTGGGAAGGTTGTAGCCCAGTAATCTCCGTAGCATGTGCCCTACCTACGTATTGCTGTAGTGTGATGTAGAACTCTGGTAGGGTTCTATTCCCACCCATGGCAGGTCTGGATGTTTTGTGTGTGTTCCAATGTCTGTGTAGGGAGCAATGCATTTTAGGTTAGTCACACTCAGTACATGTCACATGCCCTACTTTGGTAATCCTGCTGATGTCAGCCAATGTGATATACACCTTTGGGGAAGGAGTTATCTAGTAATCCCTGTGGTGCATCCTATAACAGCTCCATGCTGTAGTGTGATATAAACCTCTTTTAGGGGTTCTATGCCCAAACATGTCAGTTGGGGATGTTTTGTGTGTTCCAATGTCTGTGTAGGGTGCAATGTATTTTGGGCTTGTCACACCCAGTACATGTCAGATGCCCTACTTTGGCAATTCTGCTGATGTCAGCCAATGTGATATACACCTTTGGGGAAGGGGTACTCCAGTAATCTCCGTGGCACATACTATACCTGTGTAGTGCTATAGTGTAATAAACTAGTTAGGTAGGGGTTCTACTCCCAGGCATGCCAGGTGTGTGTGTGCGAGTATGTGTAAAATTTGTAACTCATATCCTGTGTGGAGGTGGGTGTGATTGTGTGGCACCTAGGCCCAATGTGGATTGGGTTTTGCAAATTTCTTATATGGTGGCCCTAATATATATCACAATGTCCACTGTACAGGGATAACAGATATGAAATAGCCGAGAGGCTGGGATGCAAATCCATACCCATACATGTGACATCAAGGCCAGGCAATCACATTTAGCATCCCCAGTATTACCCAGGGCACACTCTCACCCCATGTCTCACACACAAACACACACACACACACACACACACACACACACACACACACACACACGCCAAGGCAATAGCCAATATGTGTGTAGTACACTGCATATTGGCGACTGATAGTAACGATGGAGTGAATGCAGTGGCCTACAGAGGGCATGACACCCTGTCCATCTGTCCTATAGGCACATACATGCAGACGGTACACCTTCCCCATGTTCCCCACTGGACACCTGCAACACCTGTAGTGCCATCACATGCAACCCACAAAGGACATACCATTCCTGAAAACATGCCCTGTATGGACAGATGCCACTGACACCAGGGAATGTCGTTAGCATGCTATCAATATAGGTGCAGGGGTAACCTGCTATCCATTACCAGTTCCTGCCACAGGTGGCCAAGACTGGCACATCTGATGATAATCTGTGCACACAACATGGGCCTGACACCCCAGGTACAGTTCCACATGTCACTGTACATGCATGTGGGAGGTGTGCACATCCCAGACCCTGTCCATGCCATGGACTATGGAACACATACATGGCAAGCGATGCACAGCATTGGCCACCCACAATAGTCACCCAGGTGACTGGATGGTGGATACAATACCAACCTCTGTGGGCAAATGTAGAAGCCACAGCCCTGAGCCACAATGCAGATCATTGTCATGTGACCTGATGCCAAGATATACCCATCACCTAGCCTTATATAGCTGTTTGGCACAGTTGCTCACCATATACCCGTGCATAAATGCACCCATGCATGTCAGTTACCCTTTTTTTTTTTGGCCCCCCCCCCCCCCTGTGTTTGTTTTT
>NW_025055048.1:0-7452 GCF_019279795.1 Protopterus annectens
AAAGGGGAAAGAAAATGCTGTTAAAAAACACGATAAAACCCCAAATGCATTGGTGCGTATGTTCAAAAAAATGTTTTTGGGGTTTGTTGTGTTGGTTTGTGTGTTTGTGTGTTTGTTGGAACAAATTTTTTTTTTTTTTTTTTTTTTTTTTTTTATATATTATATATATATATTATATATAAAAATATATATATATATATATATATATATATATATAATATAAATAATAATAAATATAATATAAAAATATAAAAAAAAAATATATATATATATATATATTTATTTATATATATATTGATATATATATTTATATATATATATTTATGTAAATATATATTTATATATATATATATATTGATATATATATTTATATAAATATATATTTTGTCACAGATATACACATGTACATAACTAGTTTATGTTACAGCAATTATGGGTAATTTTGTTCAGACCAGGCATATGTTACGGGGAGCCCAAAAACCCCCCACCCCCCACTAGGGGGTCAGAAAACAGACATGCAATAAATACAGCTTTCCAGACCAGCAGGAAAGTACCAGTGGGAGAGATCTGCAAGGTCTCCCTTTAAACATGGATACGGGGGTCCCTTGAACCCCAAAAAATTCCCATACACAGGGTTTTGGGGAACAGTGGTTGTGCAAGTGTAAAACATATGGGTTGAAAATTAATTTTCAGACGGGGAGACAGGGCAGTGTGGGGGGGTGTTCATACCCCAGCTCCCACAGTAAGTTGTTTATGAGTGCTGTAGAGGGTGGGTATGAATCATGGGTATAATTTCTAGTTTCATATTTTAGATTTTATAGGCTATCCCCGGGGGCATTTTAAACCATAGTGATGTTTTTTCCCCCCATGAAATGGTAAAAATGTACAGAATAAATCTAGAAACTTGTTGTCTGGGTGACACAATGAAGGTCCTTTAAACTGTGCCCCCTAGCAGTGACAAAATGTGATTAAACGATCCACCCACTCATAATTTTCTCTTGAAGCAGTGAGCTCTGCCTAATATGAACAAACCTGTTAAAGCATGCCCCTTTGGGTTTTGAATCTATCCCCCCAGCATGTCCTTTCATACGGGGGTTTTAATCTTTGCTCCTTTGGGCCTATTTGGATTTTTAGATGGAGCATGTCCATCAGATCCTGGGACATGGCCTTGTATACAGAGATCACCTCTGAGCAGGATGCCCGAATAGAGCTGAAATTTCTTTTGTCTGGGAGAATAAGACATAATTGGGGACCCTTGATCCTTTTTGGGGAGGTACTTTTGTGGTCTCTCCAGCTGTTGCAAATGCCGGGTAATAAAATCTTTGTCCCAATCAGGGGTCTGATGGGGGAGGAATAGGGGTACAATGACACCCTTTGGGATCGGGATGTAAACCCCTTTATAATGGGGTTTTCAAGGTAGAATTTTTTTCCTTTCGTGGGTGTCAAATGAGGGTTCCCTATTGGGTCCCTAGGTCTCTGTTTTTTTAAGTGGGTTGCTGTCTATGTGATAATTTGGGGGTACTTTTTTTTTCCAAAGGGATGACAACATTTTGTTTAACCCACCAGTTTGCATGGGGCCCTTTTTGAAAGATGGTGTGTCTGCTGGTGTATCAACTAGGGCCCCAGTTTGCAGTCATCTGCGAACTTTTCAGCCACATATGTTTGCTTTAACATCTGAAAAAAGGGAAAAGGGGGTTCCCAGGACAGACCCCTGGGGGACCCAACTGGCTTTGATCTGACATTTCCGGGATTTTAACTTTATGGGTTCTGCCCTTTTAGCCAGGAAAATCTAGTGACATAATTTACGCTGTTTACATCTATGATGCCTGAGTGGGGTATTGGAAGGCCTTAAATCCGGAGCTGTATGGACTGTTTTGCCCTCATCAATGGCTCTAATGACTGTTTAAAAGTCAACCAGGTTTAAAGGAAGGATCTGCCCTTTACAAAGCCAATTGGGGGGGGTCAAGTGTCGGGGCCCCCTATGTCTCTGTTTATGAGTTCCATAATGATTCTTTCCATAGCTTTGCAGACCAGGTTATTTAAAACATGGGGTGGTAGTTTCGGGGTCTGTAGAGGCCCCCCAGTGGGACCACTGTTGCTGTCCCCAGTGTTCAGGTACATATCTCAGTAAGGCGGAAATAGCTTTTTTATGTGTGGTTTTACCTCTTCTTGGTTCATAACCCCCCCCCGTCAGGTCCCATTGATGCTGTGTTTTTGCTTTGTTTATGGTTCCCCTTGGACATCTGATGAAAAATTACATTTGGGATAAGTTTTCTTTTTTTAAGGGGGGAAAATTTGTACTGAACCTGTCAGCCAGAATGTTGCAATATCTGTGGGTTCAGTGTATTTTTGTTGTGAACCAACTCTGAGCATATCTGAGGTTTCCCATTTCAAGCTGAAGAAGGCTTTGTGGTTATCTTTAGTGTCCTTAGCACCCCAAATTTTGGGATGTTTTATAAAAACATAGTTTTCTGTTTGTTGATCAAAATGTTTTCCCCTTCATGGGATTTGCCTGTGCAGTAGCTTCCTTTTTTTGTTATACAATTTGTTTACTGAGGTCCACCAGAAAACCTTAAATATGGTAGAGGGATTTGGGTTTTGTTTGGGATTATGATCCATGCATTCTTGGAGATGTCCATAAGTAATATTCATTGTATGTGGTATCCCCCAAGTGGGCTTAAGGATACCATCTCAGTCAAGAAGAGTGAAGTCTGCTTTTGAGAAGTTTTCACTGGGGTCTTTTGTGCTGGGGTAGGTGGGATATGTATACCAGGGTGTTTTTTGGGTAGATCTCACTAGTGATATATTTCGGGGGGTTGCTTTTTGTCCCCATTTTTGGATGATCAGGTCAGTATATTATCTCCTAAGGGTGACTATTGTTCCAGTGCATTTAATTATGAATTCCAGGAACCTTTGGGCTGGGGTTTTGGGCTAGAATAATGTACCCAATCTATGTTTGGGTAGTTGAAGTCTCCCATTGATGGTATTTTGTGATACATTCATATCCTCTAATGTCTTCGGGAAGGCTGGGGGGGTTCTTGAGATTGGGGGTGGTCTGTCTCACCAGTTGTATAGCCCTATGGTTAGTTGCACCTGTATGGTCTCTGATGCTTCATTTTGACAACCTGGAGGTGTGGTGTCCATGTTGGACCCCCCCTTTAAAGTTCAATTTGGGGGCATGACTATAGCCTGGTAGCACGGGGGTGCTCTGGGCCTTGAACCAGGTTTCAGTTACCCTTTTCTCCATGTTGGGATAAATTATCTTGATATTTAGACTTCTTTGAGCAGCATTATTATTTTCCATTTTTTTTTATAAATTTTGTCTTTTGAGCCTTGCCTAAAATAAAGAGCCTTAGCCAATATAAAAGGTGGTGACAGGTGTAAGCCATTTAAATGGCTTGTCCAACATATCATAGGCAGACAGACTTATCTAGAATCACATTTGAGCCAATTGTTAAAGCTGATCATCTTGTCTTTGTATAGTGGTATCTTTTTGGTGAGGGAAAATGCTGCTCAGGGTCAGGGTCATACCAGCCTGGGCTAATCCTCCTCATGTCTCTTTTCATGCAGTCCGGGGGTGGTCTCAGGTCATTACCCAGCATGGACAATGATATCTTTTTGCTTTGGAGTGACCAGGGGTGTGTTATGGGGGGATCCTACCCCATAAAGCTCAGTCCCTTCTCCTTGTTCAGCCTGGTGGGGGAAATCAGTGTGTCTGACTATGGGTCACCTATTACAGTGTATCAGGCAAGGTTTTTGGAAAGGGGCGATTTACCCCTTTTTAAGTATGTTTGCAGTGTTTTTTTTTGAGGTGGTGGTTTTTGATGTCTGCTTTAGCCTCTGTTTTTTTGGGTGTTTTTATTAGAGCCTATATTTTTTTTGTAGGGTTTTTGGGGCATTGGGGGGCTATGTTTGCAGGTGTTGGTTGGCAGAGATGTATTAGGCCCACCCAGTGGAAGTAATTAATATTCCTATGTGGGCACAGATGCTCATACCCCCCCCGAAAGCTTTCTACTGGATAGTCCAGAAACCATTGGGGAACACATGGGGAATATATCAGTGTTCCCCGTTATCATGGACGTCCATGATTACAATAGAATGTAAAACAGTCCTAACTAAAAAACCCCGAACTAGTGATATTAGGTGGACAGGTGGCAAAATACGTAATGACTAATGACAACATGTATGAGTCATAAACAGCATGTACCTCGACAAATGTGAATGAATACATATGCCCTGTGACTGTCAATGTGTCAGGTTAATAGACCAATCATCTAAATGTGTCCCAGGGTGTTATGCAGTGTCCCTGATACAGTGTTCATTCTCCCCATTCAAAGTGAGGTCTGCTAGTGGGGAAAACATATTCCGACCACCAGGTAGATGATAGCATAATAGTTTGGGGTTACCACCTGTTGTCTTTGTGAGGGGCACTCCCTCTGGGCAGTTGTGTCCTGCAAAATGAATGTTATGGCACATGGCTGTGATTTGGGAAAAAAGTCCCTATATTTTTTAGTGGTTGCATTGATTTTTTTGTATCTGAACACCTAGATGTTATAGGAAACAGTATTAGCAACTATAATGCTACAAGAATAACCTTAAACCCGGGAAGTAGTCAGTTTTCTACTGGCTGTGGGGATGTGTTTTTCCAAATCTGACATTTTACATATAGGTCCTATAGGGCTGCCACCTTTTCCCAAAAGGCCAAAGTGGGACCTGCTCCTAGAAATGTCAGGCTCCAGATCAGAACATACCTACAGCCATGCATAGTATAGAAATATATATTAGCACAAATCAAAGCTTAGTCTAGCAGCAGTCAAGTTGCTTATGCTACTTCACATAACATATGAAGTGTCATTTATACAATAACCTTACATGCAACTATTAAAAAATGTAGAATATAATATTGTCCTGTAATCAGGACATTTGCTATCTAGATTATTTCCCTGACACATATGCCTAATGAGGGGCTGTCCCCGCAAAGTGGGAAAGGTGTTAATCCTAAAGTCTCAGGCAATTTAAAAAGGGGGAAAACCTACAATAGGTGGGTAGCATGACCCCAGAAAAATGTGTTTCCCAAAACACATTTACTTTTTGCATTGCAGAGTATCGGGTTTCCCCTGTATCAGCCAGATGGGAGCAGATTGTATGAGGAACACTCATATAATATGATTATGTCACTGGACAGGCCGATTCCGTACAGTCGAGCCGCCTGAATGGCCCCTACCCCATACTGTAATCATGTAGTCCGATGTAATAGGCATCACAAATTAACCGTGGTGACAAAAAGCACCAATGTCTGCGTGCAAGTGAAAAGCGTGTTTGTCTACCAGTATGCGGGATTGCACTGTTAAAGAAATGTGGAGTCTAAACAAATATAAGGAGCTGTAACCAGAGGTCAGCAGTGCTTAACACCATGCAAACCCATGCACAACTCCCCTGCTGCAATGTGCCTTCCCCTATCCAAAGGCCTTGTTCTGGCGCAAACAAAGAACCGTCCTTTTTTTGGGAGCAACACCCCACAACTATCTGAATTACCAATACACCGTGGCATATATACAGACAATAGACAGTACCACACATACCATGCAGCACAGTCATCCAACGGTATAGCAATGTACTGGCAGATATGTCCGGACCACTGGTGTTTGCAGACCTGGCCCGGTTTGTGTGAGCATGCCCAGTATGACTGTTACTCATTTTTTGACTGACATTACCTCATACCCTTTATGTGTTTGAGCATGCCGTATGGTCAACTGGATCTCATGTGTTACATTGGGAGTCAGTACTGTGGTGGGCCCCCGTACACTGACAGGTGGCATGCTGTGTCTGCAGGGTATCCATCAGTCATGTGGCATTGACTGTGCTACATTTCTGCACAGTGTGGGGGACATCCAACTGTATCCACATTCCTACACAGCACCGGGGTGGCACATGACTTTTAGATGTGTAGTTTGGGAAAGGGGGGACAGCTGACAGTTGTACACTTTTTCTACTACTGTACTGGTATGAGGTACTCCATTTTAGGGGTGGACCTACCTAATTGCTGGCTAGAGGCATACCAGTGTAATTTAGATCCTAGCTTTAATTACCAGCATAGTGGTTTCAGACGTCCTAGCCCCCAAACCCACATCCCAAATGCCTGGCCTGCTGTAGTCTTTTTGTGTGTCTGTGGGGGGGGGTCATCCATTGGGCATATCCAGAGGCCATTGTATAGCATTTGTCTGTATTGGTCTACACCTGTCCCAGCTTTTGTGGGCTGATGGAAAAATGTTGTTTGGGGGGAAAACCCTGTGTACTACCCATTGTGACCCCTATGTGCTAAAATGTCATGGTGCCACTATGGTGTACTGTCTGCTGCCCCCAAAACCAAAACCCGGCCCACCATACCAACGGTAAAACACATTCTAATACAACTGCCAATTGGTTGGTTGATTGCTTACCTTGGGGGGTGCCAGACCTGAGGATGGTGCTGGAGGGCTGCCTATGTGGATGCACACAGTGCACTTCCTATACATGGCTGAGCACAAATGTCATGTTTGGCATCCCTTTACTGTCTGTGAGTCAGAGTGAAATTCCTGGGTACCTACTGTTGGGGCATATGCCTTCCTCTTTGCCAAGGGCAGGTCATACTGTGCATGCCTCCGCCTACTGGGCCCCGCTCAGGTAGTTCCTCCTCCCCGTCACACTGTGCCTGTACAGGCCTTGGCATTGGTGGGGGCTGTGTGGCCCTGCCCCATGCTGTTCCTGCTGCAACTGTTTCCCGGATCATATTGTGTAGCATAGCACATACCATAACAATTTGGGTCATGTAGCTGGTGAATACTGCAAAGGGTCCACTGGATGTGTCCAGACAAACCCCCGACCTGAGCATCCCAAACACCGCTCAATTATATGTTGTTGGTGTGTTGCATTGCTGATGGGTGTCATCCCCGGCTCCAGTGGTTACCCAGCATCCCCCAGGGACTGTAGGGGATGTCCATATTGGCAAAGGTGTGGTACAGCTGCCCGATGCCAAAATTTAGAATTTTATAGCTTCCAGGGGCCCGCACACATTCAGTATAATGCCCTGGCCATATCCCCAAGGGTTTATGGAGGATGCCCTGCGTTAATGTAGGCCCTACCCCCCTCACCAGGTGGTGCTTTGATGCATATGTGTGCAGGCTATAGCACCCATACCCCAGGGTAGTCTGCCATTTGGTGGAAGAGCATATTGCTGGTCAACACCTCACGGGGTTGAGGACATGGTTTCTCACTGGCATGTGGTGACATGGCATCTGGAACTGGTGCAATACTCTGGATGCAGATGCCTGTGAGATCCCCATGATATCCCCAGTTGTGCTTTGGGAGGTACCTGTGGCTAGTATACCTAGGCCTACACATACCTTGGTATCCACTTTATGGGTTTCCCTGGGCCCGTTATGTGTCAGGTGTGGCGGCACAGCTCAACAATCT
>NW_025055049.1:0-8136 GCF_019279795.1 Protopterus annectens
TGCCCTGTTTGTTTTTTCTTTCCCAGCCCCTTCTTTGTTAATTTATCTTTTTAGAGCTTCTGTTTTTGATTTGGAGGTAGGTTTGGCATTCCTTTTTTTACTGGTAAGGTGTGGAAGGGGAACCTGTAGCCTTGGTCTATGGTTTGCAAAATCCACTTGTCTTTGTTAAGTGCCAATTTTTTGAAAATAAGGTTAACTTTCCGCCTAAAGGTGCTGCTATTTGTTGGGGGGGGAGAGCCAAGTCACTGTGATTGTCCTGTTGAGTGGCAGTGGTTGTGTCTGTCCCTTTTGCCTTGCCACTGTCGCCCTGTGGCACCTCCTCTGGATTGATTTCTCCCTTTGGGTATTCCTGCCTCTGAGTTTTTGGGAGTCTGGAAAGGCCCAAATTTTTTGGCAGGCCAGTTCCTGCTAAACCTTGGGGCTGAACCTGTAAGAAATTTTTAACTGTTTGTACAGATTTTGCCTTTTTTTCCATTTTCTTCATACTTGCAGAGGTGTACCAAATAGACTGGCCTTTATAGGAGCATCTAAAGCTTTTTAACATGATCCGGAAGACCTGTTCTTTCAACCATGCATGCCCTTTTTATCACTGTGCCAGTCATGGCTGATCTAAATGAAGCCTCCAGTGCATCATAGCCACATTTTAAAAAATGGTTACTAACCTGTTGGATGTTATTCACCATTTCTAAAACATATTTCTTATCTAAGGGGTCATCAGAGGACAGTTTTTGTTAACTGATCAAGCATAAACTCTTGGTATTGGATCATATGAAACTGACAGTTTAAAGCTCTAGCTGGGGAGTAGCAGAGGTGTAAACTTTTTATTTTCTAAGGACCTGGATTCCCTTTCAGAAGGGAGGGTTTTGCTGAGGTAGCTACTGCCTTGGCCCCCGGGATATAGTTCAGGTCTGCAAGTGGGGCCTTGTTTGGTGGTGATGAGTGTCTGGCACCCTGTAAAATCTATCTGGTTTGGCAGGGGCTGGAGGTAAAGATCAGGAGCAGTGCAAACATCATTAAATGCCCTCCACAACAGGCAATGGAGGTATAGCTAAGGGCCTATGTTGTGGTAAGTGCAGAAAGGTCCTAAGCCTTTTTTTTGAATCTGGGAAAACTTGTCCCTGTTTGGGAAATTTTTTCTCTGGCATGTAAGGTTTCCCCAAAGGAAAATTCCTCTGGGGAGAGGCAGATGGAATGGATTCTTCAGCATCGGAATCTTCAAAGTAGAAAAAGCCTCTGGTTCTGAAATGTCTGAGTCACCCCGGAATAAAGGGACACTGGCTGGGGCTTCTCTAGGTCTCTTTTCTGGTGGCTGAGAGGCCCTGTCTGGGTGAGAGGGCCCCAATTAAGGTTTAAACCCTGGGGGTTTTGGGAAAGAAGGGGCCTGTGTGAGGGGTTAACAGGCACTGTTTTAAACAGTTTTGGCTGCTTTAGCCCTGGCAAAGGCCTTAATGACATGGCTGCAGGAGGCCTAGCAGCACCACGGGTGGGGTAGAGACATCCAAAGGGGGTGTCTGATAAATCACTAGGAACCACAGTAGTAGGCAAAATTCTGAGGCCCATTCAACTAAGGTAGCAGGAGCCTCAAATAGTCATGGATTGCTGAAGATTGACTTTTCGGTTTCGCAAACGAGACACTCCTTAACCGTGGTTTCGGCCCCCGGGGCCCCATGTCGGTCTTTTTTTTTTAACAAATTTTGGGGAAATCGGAGGATCCCGGCATAAGTTCTGAGCCAAAAATGTTCAGCAAACTCCCACGGGCCCCGCGTTTCCCCGGGTTTGGGGAAACAGGCAACAGGCTGCTACCGTGGTTTGGGCCTAAACAAGGCAGACAAAAAGTGGAAATCTTTATGGGTATTTGTTTCCCACAAATTAAACAGTTATTGACTTTTTCTGACATCGGCTGAGGCAAGAAAGAGTCCCCAACGGGTACTTAGCTTTTTGAAGTCTTGGTATATTTGGGGAGTAATCTCTGGATCTGACCGACCGGCACTTGCGAACAGCTTTGCTTGGGGGCAAAAAAGACTGAGGAAAATGGGCTGATGCCTTTATACCAAAACCAGCAGAGATGGCCCGGGGGAAGTCGACATCAGCGAACCCGACTTTGGAATCCGGGCCCACCAAGGGCTGCCTGGCGACAGGACAACCCATTTGTTATGACTGCAGATGCATCCTTGAAGGACATCCGTGAACATCAGGGGTTTTATCCCCGTTTGAAGTAGGTTGTCAGATGAATTTGTTTTTCTAGAAAAATCTGGAAGTTGTATTCAAGCTTTCTCCAGGAATATAATTTGTTGGGGTACCAGGTATTTCTTTTGTTTATAGTGTACCCAGACAAGTTAGCACTCTTTGTACAAAACCAGATTTCAAAAAATTCCTGGCTTTTTTGAATTTACCTTCTAGCTTCCAAAATAACATTCAAAACTTGCTGTGGAAGTTGAGGCCCACTATGGTTCAAAACAGAATATGCCAGGCTGTTAGAGAGAGTGAAGCTTGACATTGAGCAAATGACTGTCCTCCTGAGACAACAGGTGTGGAATCAAGGCAAAGGCCATGGAGGCTTCCACCAGGTTTCAGTAATGGGTACCAATGCTGTCGAGGCCAATCTGGAGCTATTAAAATCATCCTTGGCTTGTCCTGTCTGACCTTTAGTACCTTTGGGAGAGGCAGAGGTGGAAAGGCATACACATGAAGATTGCTCCAATGAAAGAAAGAGCATCCACTTTCCAAGCTGTGGGATGAAACCTTTTGTGCAAAACTTTGGCAGCTGGTGGTTTAGTGGAGAAGCTTAACAGATCTATGTCTGGAGTTCCCCATGACACTGTCAATTTCTGAAATACATGAGGATCCACTGGGGATCCATAATTGCCTGCTCAACACATCTGCTAAGGACTTCCGTGCCCCTGGCAGAAACCTTGCCTGAACATTGAGCTGTAAACTGAGAGCAGTCTCCCACAAAATCATTGCTTGCCTGCATAGAGGATAAGAATGCGTTCCCCTTGCTTGTTGATGTACCACATGACAGTTGTGTTGTCTGTTAGAATCAACACCTGCCCTGGAAGAAGTAAATCCTGAGCTGGCTAATGCAACTGGGACTGCTAACATCTCCCTTCAGGCTGATATGCAGATGCCAGTCTGGCAGGCCACTTGTCTTGTATCCACTTTCCATTTAGATGAGCCCCTGCTTTGTCTGGAGGCATCTGTCATTAAATTGACTCCGCCTGGCCGGGTCACAGAGAGTCCCTTGTTTAGGTGACATTCCTGAGCCTCCAATACAAAAATCTTTTGAATGTGTAAGGTATTATTTGAATGACAGTGTCCAGATCCTGCAAAAGGTGTCTATGCTATTTTTGAGATACTATTGAAGCTTCCTCATATGCAGTTTGGCATTGGGAAGCACTAGAATACAAAGATGCCATGAACCCTAAGGCTTGAAGTTCTTGCAGTCAGTCTGGACTGAGAGATAGTTGATGCAGCAAAGGAAAACATTCTTTGTTTGTCCGTGGTTAAAAGGCCATCTGGGATGCTGTATTCAGTCTTACACCCAGAAAGCACATGTCCTGAGAGAGTACTAGACTGGACTTTATTTCGTTCACAGAATACCCCAGGCATCTTAGCACTGCTATCACATATTCCAAATGATGGAGAAGCTCCCTTCCTTAACCCAGAATCAGGCAATCGTCCAAATAAGGATAGATCTGTATTCCTTTTAGCCTGAAGAAAGCTATCACTGGAGCCAGAACTTTCGTGAACACTCTGGGCGCAGTAGATAAGCCAAAGGGCAATGCAGAGAACTGATAGTGAGAAGTCCCAGCTCGAAACAGATACTTCCTGCAACTTAGTCTGATAGGAACATGAAGGTAACGCTCCTTGAGATCCAAAGTTACCATCCAATGATCTTTGCCCAGCAGAGGTAAAAGCCGCTGTAACGCCAACATTTTGAACTTGGGAAGGACCAGATAAGTGTTGAGGATAGATAAATCCAAAATTGGTCTCCACGTGTTCCCTCTTTGGTACTAGGAACAGGCGAGAATAAAATCCTAGGCCCACTTCTGGCATAGGGATTGTATGGCCCCTATTTGGAGTAACAGAGAAATTTGTTTGTGAGCCTCTTCTTTGTTGAGGAGGAACGCTGGCATGCCTTTGAAAGGAGGCAAGGTATGGAAATAAAACCTGTAACCGTGGTGTATGATATCCAATACCCATCTGTCTTGGGTAATTAAACTCCAATTTTCTTTGAAAAGTGCCAACCTTCCTCAAAGGTGCTGCCAGACAGGCTCTGGCAGCTGAAAAGGTAGGTCATTGGGTCTGTTTACGAAAGGACTGACCCTGCCCTCACCTGAAGACTGTGCAGGAGAACTCCCTGTTCTAGGCCTGAAAGAGCCCTGAGCTCTGCCCTACCACGCCTAGATCTACCCCTAGACTGGGAATCATAAGAAGGATACCTCCACCCCTTAGTAGGGCAATTTCTACTAAACTTTGGAGGTTGAACCTGCAAAAAATCTTTAACAGTCTGCATAGACTTAGCCTTGTCTTCCATTTTCTTTAAAACTGCCTCAACAGGAGAAACAACACATCAGATTGTAAAGGAGCATCTAAAATCCTTGTTTTAACATGGTCAGATAAATTTTGATCCCTCAGCCAGTGCTGCGAAGAACTGACCCAGTGGCAGCCACCTAGACGAGGCCTGTACAGCATCAAAACCACATTGCAAAGAATGCTTACCCACCTGTTCAGAAACATGTACTAAATCTTGTAAACTCTTTACAATCAATACCTTCCGCCAGAGCATCCACCTTAGACTTCAATTTTGAAAGGAGATAGTTTTGGTATTTCAACATGTGAAACTGGCAATTGAAAGCCCTCATAGCTAGAGTGGAAGAAGTATAAACTTTCTTTTCCCATCTATCCAAGGCCCTGGCCTCTTTATCTGCAGGAACCGGATTCTGACAACAGAAGCCTTAACACCTTTAGGCCCTGACTAACAGTTTCTGGGTCTGCCCTAGGACTCTTAAAAGATACTTATGAGCTTCAGGCACCCTGTAATACCTATCCGTTTAACAGGAGCAGGAGGCAAAGAATCAGGATTAAGAGAAGCCTCTGTAAAACATCTTCCACTACATCCAAAACAGGAGGTATAGCCAAAGGCCTATGCTGGGGTAAAACAAAAATTCCCTAAGCCTTTTCCTGGAATCAGAGAAGTCCTGACCTT
Organism: Protopterus annectens; assembly: GCF_019279795.1. Taxonomy (NCBI): domain Eukaryota; kingdom Metazoa; phylum Chordata; order Ceratodontiformes; family Protopteridae; genus Protopterus; species Protopterus annectens. The sequence continues at coordinate 5,210 of NW_025055049.1, forward strand.
CCCACTTAAAATGCTCCCTCATGGAATGAAGAGTTTCTGAAAAGAAAAATCCTCAGGAGGAGAAGCAGAAGGAGTAGAATCATCCACATCAGAATCAGAATAAGGAGAGTACTCTGCAAGTCTTCAGTCAAGACTCTGAAACATCCGAAGCCTGCTCAAAACTCCCAGCTCAGGCTCCACCCTAGGTCTCTTATCAGGAGGGGCAAAGAACCCCTAATCAAAGTAATCAAATCTTCTGCCATTTTAAGCATATGCTTTGGGCACAGTTCCTGAAGAACTAGGGGTGACACCAACTGAAGCTAAACCTGGCCCCCTGGGAGAAGCCTTGAAACAGAAGGAGAGGGCCTAACCACCCTAGGCAGGGAGGGAGTATAGTAACCTGAGAAGCCCCTCAGCCTGACCTGCCTCCTGAGAGGCCACATCCTGCAATAAAAGTCTCCCTGGGATCCCAAGAAACCTCCGGTGGAACCACCGCCCACCGACACCTCTAAAGAACCGCGTCCGTACGGAGTTCTTCAAGGCTTAACTGTTTTTGTCCTTGCGCTTCTTGAAGAAGCGCCGGAGCATCCGACGGCATTTTATAATTGCACCGCAAGACTAACCTGGCACAATCTAACTTCTCTCTTTATAGTGCTTATTGAATCTAGCACAAGAGCGATACCCAACAACGCCGTGCTCAGGCCCTAAACAAGGAATACACAAAGTATGATAATCTCTATGTATCTGTTTCCCACAAGAAATACAATTATTCACTTTTTCTGACATCCGTAAACCACTGAGGCAAGAAAACAAAATATTCCCCAACGGGTACTTAGCCAACTTTGACTCGGTCTGAAACTCCAATCGAAAATTTCAGAACGCCAACCGGCACTTGCAACGCTGCTTCTGCATCGGACCATGCGGCAAAAGACTGAGGATATGACGCCGGTCATGCATTTGTACCCTGACGCCCTGATGTCAGTCAAATGCGCCTGACCGACGCCAGCCTTATACTTTGATATTCGGGCCGACCGAGGACAGCGGACTACCCATGTAAGGACTGCAGCAATGTGAGATGAAGAACATCACATATCTCTTCTTCCATGTTGCAGTATTCTTCCTCCTTTCTTTTGGACCTTTTTGGTCTGATGGCATCATTCCTGTTTTCCTTAGACTGTTGTCTGACTGGGTAGTCAGTTGAGGTGTGTGTGTCAGACTCCATTTATGACTGGTGGCCCTGAGGATGTCACACAGACAGAACCAGGTTAAGCTTTGGCATAGGAGTACGCTTGGGTTGCCTGAGGCGAGGATCCTGTGAGAATACTGCAGCATGAGAACAGAAGGACAAATGCATTCCAGCAGTAACCTGTTTTTTGGATTCTATGAGGTATTTAAAAAAAATCATCCTTTCAATTATCTTTGGTTCTATTCAGTCAAAACCTGAGCTACCTATGATCATCAAAATAATACATCCTGTATTCTCTTACTTGACAATTGCAGAGAGAAAATGAGAAAATTAACAACAGTGGTGTAAGATTAAAGTCAATGTTAGTTTTGGGATACATGCAGGCACAGGGCACAGGCATAAAAAATAATGACCAAGGCCAGTGAAAGACCCAGACTTTAATATAAAATGTACAAAAACCAATACTCCAGCTACTCAATGAAAAAGGCTTTTCAAGATTCAAAAAGCATAACACCAGCAAACAATTAAGTACATTGCTACATTAAAAATCCACCAATAAAATAATTCAATTAAATGAAAACAACAATCAAGTTGTTTGTCTTTCGGCTTTTCCTGGTTGGGTACAACGAACTCGGTCTGCTAATGACTGGCAGTAGAGTTTCCGACAGAGGTGCCAGCCCGACACCTTCAGGACACTCATTAGCATGTCTTTCAAATGCCCACCTAAGTGGGGAGGCATGCAGACTCCACGAAAGCACTCCTGCACTGCCGAATGAAGGAGAACCTCTTGCTGTGAGGCAACAATGCTAGTTACCAGGAAGCAATTCAGTTCAAGAATCCTACCTATACTTTTATAAAAACACTTTCCTGTTGCATTCTAAATTTAGGTCATTAGGGGGTCAGAGCACCATGTTTCAAAATAAACAAACTCTCTCTAAAAGTAGCTTTTGTTTTAAAATCACTGTCCAGGGTACCATATTACAAAAGGTAAAAGTTTTTATGAAGGAGTTTTCATTCCCATTATCAAACGTTTTCCACAAACACAAGATACCAGATAGCAAAACACCTGTTAGCTGCTGAACATACTAGCTCTAATGTAGATAACACTGTCCAAAAGAACAGTTTGTCAAAATATAAAACAACTTTAATTCAGTACTAATCCTAAATTAAATATTATAACATCCAGATAAATGAACTTAAAATGGAATGCATTATTTAAATTGCTTATATAATAATAAAAATAGTACAACATTTAAATAGATTTAATATAAATATAATTAAAATATTATAAAGGGTTTATGGACAAATTTAAATAATAATAATAATTTAAAGGTCAGTGTCTTATAGCTTGTTTACGCCATTTCAGATTTAAAATATAAAAACATGATTTATGTTGGAATTTTAACCTTTAAAACTATTATTATATTATATCTATCAAGTTATATTTTTTAAACTTTAAATTAATTATTAAGATTGGTAAAGTTTCATTTAAACATGATGACTATACTGAGCATAATTTACAAATTGTTCTTCTTCATTATTATCAGAAGAAAATCGTTTTACTTGTTTTATTCCTAATGTTTAAAGTGGTTCTATGCCTTTCAAAGAAAAATGCATGGCGACTGAATTTTCCACCCTGGTTTCTTATACTCAATTTAAAGGTTCAAATCTCTTTTTACATAAAAAAACAGGCATTCAATCCCTCACAACTATAAACTATGGTTAAAACTATAACTCAATTGACTACATTAAAGAAAAAAAA
>NW_025055050.1:0-8578 GCF_019279795.1 Protopterus annectens
GGAGAGGGTTGTCTGTGTACATGAGGCAATTGCTGCATTGCCCCAAGATGCCCAGATTCATCAGGTAGACAGGAGAAAACACCGGGAGCTGACCCTTAGACATGCCTGGATAGGTGCTTATTTATTAAGTACTAAAAACTGTTTTTCTCTAGATAAGTAAGGAAAGTTGAGTGCTGTAGTAATTTGTAGCTTATTTAGTGCTTACAATGAGTTCTGAACAAATGCTGAGCTCAAAGAAACAGATTTGATTGCTAAAACTAAAAAAATGGCTAGTTCTAAGGGAACATTCAAAGAGCAGACTTTATGGCATCGGAAATAGTTTAATCTTAGCTAAATGGTGATGCATAAAGTGTTTTTTTTTTCTGAAAACTTTGATGAATCTATGTTTTTTTGTGTTATTGTTATCACTTTCTTCGGGTTTATTATGGGATAAGAATTAATAACTTTTTTCTTAATCTCTTGAGTAAGAGCTTATTTTTTAATTCTTGAGTTAATAATTGTAGTCATTATCTTGACCTATGAATTGGGGTAAAAGACAAATAGAACACCTATTATGCCTGTAGATGCACCAGTAATACCCAAATACATGTGAAATGCTTTGCTTAACAGCTACTTTGAAATACAATACTTATGGGAGTAGACCCTGTGTTACAGATACTATGTATTTCTATTTGGTTAGTTCAGATTTTTTTTCAGACTTACTGGACCCTGACTGATTGTCTGCACTGCACAATGTAAAGGCATTTGGTAAACCCAATTTAATATAATTATTGAACTATTATAACCACAGGTCATGCGATAGCCCAAGCTATATCTTGGTTATTCCCCTGATTTGAGGAATCTGTGATCAAAGGTATCTCAGCCATGTTCAGTACAGTTAATAATGGACTCCTACAGGATTGTGCTTTTTAAACTTTCATACTTAACATTTATTTATTTATTTATTTATTTATTTATTTATTTATTTATTTAGATTTGTTGACCGGGAATGTCCGACTGGACGTAGGTCCATTTTCAGTGGAGGCCCAGGGAGAAAAGCTCCACAGTAAAATAAACAGACAGTAGTTACATTGGATTACATAGCGATTAGCAATTTAACATAGAAATTACTTACAACATATTTACAAATGAAGAACATAGTACATCAGTAGACAACTAGAATCTTTATCTGTGAATTACATAACAGGCATTAACAAATGTAACAATGAGAAGTTCCTGCTGTATAATAAGTACTAGGCTTATGAGCATCTGAGCTTGCTATCATCAAGGTAGTTAGTGGAGGTGAAAGAAAGGTAGTAGTTGGATGGGGTGGATGATATTAGAGTGGGAGCTGCAAGGGCATAGCCAGCATGTTTTTAGGTGCGCTTTTAATAAAGTTTTGAAGTTGGTGCATGATGGTACGGAGGTAATTGTGGGTGGGAATGAGTTCCGTAATTTGGCTATGGCGCAAGAGAATAGTGCTTCACCAGCAGAGTTATTGGCTTTAGTGATCTGCAAGTGATTTTTGTTGCTGGATCTTAGTGGTCTGGTGGTGCGATAGGGTTGGAGTAGATTCTGGAGGGATGGGACATTTAGTGGATGGTTTATTAGTTTGTGGGTGAGTGAGAGTTGATACCACTGAAGGAGGTGAGGGAGATCAAGCCAGCCCAGTTCAGCAAGTGAGAGACAGTGGTGACTACGGTAGGATGCCCTGTGGCGAATTTGGCAATTTTGTTGTAGCAGGTCTCTAGCTTGTTTAGATCACATTGCCTTAGGTTGGTATATACTGGAGAGGCATAAAGTAGGGTGGAGATAAGGTGGGAATTTGCTATTGAAATCTTTGCTGCTTTGGTGAGAAATTGTTTATTTCTGTATAATGCTCCTAGTTTTTTTGTGGACTTTTTTCTATGGTCATAGATATGCGAATGTCAAATTTTAGTTTGTCTATTTCCACTCCTAGCAATTTGGTGTGTTCAGTTTGGGTATATAGTGGTGTTGTCTTTTGCTGTGATGTTAAAGTGAGAGTTGTTTTGAGTAGGTTTGGTGGGTTGGAAGAGGAGTAGTTTAGTTTGGGTTGAGTATTATTGGGCATCGGATAACCATGTTTCAGAGGAAAAGGCTTCCTGTGTGACTTTTTGCAGTTTGGGTAGGGACTGGGATGAGCAGATGATGGTTGAGTCATCTGCATATTGGATGAGTGTGCCATGTTTGGTGGCAGAGGCTAGATTATTGATGTAAACAGAGAAAAGTAGGGGTCCAAGGATGGATCCTTGGGGAACCCCTATGGAGACAGGTAGTTGGGGAGATATGTCATTCTGCCATACAGTTGTTGGCGGTCAGACAGGTAACTCTGAAACCAGTTGGTGACTGATTGTGAGAAGGATAGGTTATTGAGGACAGAGATAAGTTGTTTGTGTGGGATCATGCCAAATGCTTTAGATAGGTCTAGGAAAGTAGCATAGGAGAGATAGCCATTGTTTTTATGCTGAAGGATAGTGTTAGTAAAGGAGAGTAAGGCAGTGGTGGTGCTATGGTTTGGTCGGAAACCATGCTGAGTACTGGAAAGGAGGTTGTTAGTAAGGAGGTAGTTATGTTCACAAGACAATGTAAAAAATATAAATATTTAAATAGGGAAATATTCAGACTGCTGTAACAAAAAGCTCTTGAAGTGGCACTGGGATTTCATCTGAAATGATAAATGCTGTATATCGCAAATCTGAAACAAAATTAAAAGAATATGTGTAAATTCTGGATATATTTACAACAAAGAGTAACAGTGCCTATGAGGGCTTTGGAATGATTGATTTCATACCATCCTTTGCAACAACTTCTAGAATACTTATTAAAGTTACTCAATTGTCTTTCAGTAAAGGAATATAAGTAATAGGGATGTGACAGACATGTTTACTGTATTTAGCACTAACGTGATCGAAATGAGAATTTAAAGCGTACTTTGTTTATACTGCTAAAACCACATTAAGTGGAATAAATGAGCTAGATGTATTACAGCAAGAAGCCTGATATTCAGATTAATAGCCACAATGAACATAGTAATGTATGCTTTGCAACATTTGTGATGTCTTGTGCTGAGTAACATACCGTAACTCAATGTTATCGAGTAATATTGCATAATGATATTAATCAGAAAAGAGCTAGTTTTATAGAATACATCTTTATTGCTGGATATGATAAAGGCATACATTGCTTTAAGAAAGGTTAAGCTCATGGGAAGATACAAACTTTTGCCCATTATATTCTTGGAAGATTATAGTGGATTATTAAATTGTTTATCTGAATAATATCTCTGCACTTTGATTTAAAGGATATTATCAATAAAGTCAGTTAAAAACATAAAAATGATTTTTACCAAGTTTTTCTTGGCCTCACCTGCCCAATTCTGGCATCTGAAATGTCTTTGAATGTCCCAGTCATTCCAGTTTATTACTTCAAAGGAGGGAGAAAATGGCGTGCTAATAAAAGATGTCTATTATTCTGGAAGGAACATCATTCTTTTAAAGTTACTCTGCCAACAATGACCCGCTTGCAGTCTAATGAGTACCAGATACTCATTTCCATACCAGATATCTGATGGCAGGATGTGACAGTGGTTGCCCATACACTTCCGATCTCAATCCCCACCCTTTTGACCAGCAGGTTGCTTAGCAGCATGGAAAATACAGTCAAACATACATACATACAAGTATTTCAAGCACTGGCATTAATACCCTTCTATCCTGCCAATATAGTAGAACAGTTGTTCCCATAATAAGTGTTGGGGCTGTTCTTAAAAATATCTAAACTAGTGTTTTCTTTAATGTAGTTTGGTAGTCTATTCCATGCATCAGCTGCTCCCTCAGAGAACCAATCAGCACACTTCACATTGCTCCCTCAGAGAACCAATCAGCACACTTCACATTACTATAGAATCTTCTGCATGGGTTGTTTGATGACTCTCTAATACGTTTTGATAACCCCAGATACTTTCAGAGGTAGCTGTCTCTAAATACCCTGTAAACCTGAATTAGGGCTCCTCTTAAATGTCTCTCTGAGACACTATATAACTTCAGATATTTTAGTCTTTCATCATAACTTACATTGTCACATCCATGGATGCCCTTAATATATTTCTGCTGTACTCGTTCCAGTTTATTCATGCCTATTTTCTTATAAGGTTTCCATATTGCTATTTATACTCAGGTTTTGGTCTAATAGTAGCATCATCATTTCTGATTTCCTAGACTTTATAAATCTTGTTGTCCCAATCTATAGTTCTACAACTATCATTAACCAATTGGTTGATATGATTAGAAAAACTCAAAGCTGGAACTACCCATATACTCAGGTCCTGACATGAATCTACAGTTTCAATCATTGTGTGCTGTATTAAATATTCACCTTTCAGTTTATATCTCCCAAATTTCATATGCTTGTTTTTTAATGTATTTGTCAGCATATTATTCTTCTGTGCCCAAATGGTCACCTTAGTCAAGTTCTTGTGCAAACGTTCCCTATCTGTAACATGAAATCAGTTTACCTAATTTCAAATCATCTGCATGCAGAAGATAGGACACTTCAGATGAAAAAAAAATAGATCTGAAAGATACAGTCTAAACAAGTATGGGCCTATGACTGAGCCCTGTGGGGACACCCTGACTGTAACCATGAATTTCACGTGTCCAATTGCTGTATGATACTTGCCATGTCCTATTTATAAGCCCTGCAGCTATCCATCTTATCAAGAGTACATCATTACCAAGTTTTTCAAATTTACCGAGCAGTGTTTTATGTATGACCCTATCGAATGTTGAAACTAAATCTATATAAATTATATCACAGCACACATTTTCATTCATAGCTGTTATTATATTGTTAGAGGACATCATGTTATAGGTGGTAATAGATATGTTTTCAACATATGCATACTGATATATGGTTTCAAGTCCCAAACTTTTCAGTGTTGACAATAACTTATCCAATATTAATTTCTGTATTATATTTCCACAACATGAAACTAGACTTAAGGATCTGTATGACTCTAGGTTTGTCCACCTCCCCTTTCCCATAAAGACATGCATGCCTCCAGGCTTCAGGAATCTCACCATAGTTATACAAACTAGTAAATAATAGATACAATGGTAGTGCAAGTTCTGTTTTTGGGTCATTATTACTAATTCCATCTCCTCCTTGTGCTTTGTTTGGATCCAGTTTGCATACCGTTTTAATATAATATAATATAATATAATATAATATAATATAATATAATATAATTGTTGCTGTTGTGTCTTTCGGCTTTCCCGGTTAGGGGTCGCCACAGCGGAACTCTGGTCCACTAATGATTGGCAGTAGACTTTTACATGCCGACTTGCCAGGTCTGATGCACAACCTTCAACGAAGGTATGCCCATTCACGCATGTCTCCACACAGAAGACGCTCTAGCTGAGAATCGAACCAGATAGCGTCTTACTACGAGGCGACAACGCTACCGCAGCACCACCACCGCAGTACATATAATATAATATAATATAATATAATATAATATAATATAATATAATATAATTTCATCTTAGTATCTAAGGTTATCTGGGTGCCACTAGGACAACCTATAACCCCATTTGTGTAACCAAGCTGTTTTGTATAAGATTTTATAAATATATCTATAATCTGTTGTGTCTGAGAATCAGTTTTAGGATCTACACACAGTTTATCAGTTTGTATGTCTTTACTCTTTTCACATCGTATTTATTATTAAAAAGGCTTCCTGTTATGCTCAATATCTTTATATACATTTTCTTCAATTTTTTTCTTGATCTTATCTAACACTATCCTTAATTTGTTTGTCCAGCTTGTTTAATTTCTCATAGTTTTTGCCTTTCACCTTAATCAAGTATCTTTCTCTTATGGAAATATATTGTCCTGATGCCGTGTTCCTAGATCCTGTTTTTACATTCAAACAATTTCTCTTTCAAAACTTTTCACATTCCTTCTCCAGTTTTTCCACTGAATGCATCACTCCAGTTAGTTTTACATAATGACTGTTTTGCTTTCATATAATCAGCTATTAATCTTCTGTGCATTTGTTTAGATTTCAGTTTGACAGAATTATATAGCAAAAAATTCTTAACCTTAATAACCCCATGATCACTGCACATCAGTGGTGATAAAACAACTTGAAATAACAGTAATTCCTTTAGGAACACAAACAATGTCTAGTATGTTCCATTCCCTGGTAGTTTGTTTTTACAATCTGAATCGATTTTTGTTATTGAACATATGTTGTGAATAATTTCCTTACTAATGTTGTTGAAGCAATATTATTCTAGTCTATTTCTAGTAAATTTGTGGCCCCAGCCACTATTATCTTCCATCTTGTGTTTCATTTAAGAAAGGTATGAATTCCTCTAGGTCATCAGCTCTTGACTTTGGTGGTCAATCCTCTCCTAACAATTGTTATATGTTGCAGGGTTGTCTTTATTATCACAGTTACACAGTCTTTAGTATGTCCCTCCCATGATCGAGTGGCATTTAAAGACATGCAGGTAAGTGCATGCATGAATGGGTGTGCCTTCTTTGAAGGTTTGGCGTCAGGCTGGCAACTCAGCACTGTAAAAATGATCTGCCAATCATGAGCGGACTGGAGTTCAGCTGTGGCGGCCCCTAACCGGGCAAAGCCGAAAGACATTACTTTTTTATTGAACATGTAACAATCACAGGTCTCATAATTATTTTTAATCCCTATTATAACACCTCGACCTGATTTTTGTTACAATGTCTGTTACAAGTAAAAACATTTATAACCTGACAGAACTAGTTCCCAGTCATTGTTCTTTAACCATGCTTCACAAGCAATAACAAAATCAATTTTGTGGGAACATAGGAAATATTCCAATAAAAAAACAATTAGTATTAATGTTCCTACCATTAACAACCATCAGAGAGGATCAAATATTGCTATCTTTGAACTGTTAAATTTTTGACTTGGCAAAAATCCTGCCTGGCGTTTGTCAAATATTACAAAATATCTGCTGAAAAAATTCTCTTCCCTGATATTGACAGGTGCATGCCATCCTGTCTGAATAAATGTGCCCAGAATTAGGCTCGGATGCCCTACATATTTTTATTTTTTAAAACAGGACATTTTTTTTTCCATGTAGATATTTAACCAAAAAAACTTTTTATTTACATTAGTATGACTATCCTTTTTATATGTGATTTGTGAACACTACATCTTAACACCTGTACAAGCTATGCTATCTAAGTGGGCTATAAGTTCCCTACTAACAGTCAGAGAGTCCTGCCGGATGAGGTTATTTGTACTGACATAAATAAAAACAGATCCGTACTTCCTTACATTAAGGCATTCTAAGGCCTGCCTCACATCCTCTATTTTTACTCATGGCAAGCATAACACTGTTTAATATTCATTATCTTCTCAGCAAATGTAAGTTATCAGTTCCCTAATAACTGAGTCTCCAATTACAAGAATATATTTTTCTGATCAGAACAGAAGAATATTCAGCTTCTAATTTAGTAATATCTGCTCTATCAATAGTTGCAAATGAATGATTTTCATCACCTTTCGTCTTATTAATCCCACTGTTTTCATTGTTTATTACCTTTGCAAGCATAGACCTCTCATCCACCTGGCTTTATACGTTCACAGCTTGAACCATACATTCATAGATTAGTATTAGGCTAACTGCCCTTCTGCGCCATTTTAAGCCTAGCCAGTTACCCTATGTGAGAATCAAATTCTGCACCTTGTGTCTCTAAGGTAAACGCTTTAACCATTACGCCACCCTCCCACCCTTGTTGTTAACATCTGTCTTTCTCCTCTTTTTTCTTACAGCAATGTTCTTCACTCCTTCCATGTTCAGTTTTGATTTCCTCCTTTTCACTTGTCATTTACATCTTTTTTATCTACCTTCTCTTTTGGAAAAGTGAAGCCTTTTCTCTGTAAACTGAAGGTTTTCTGACAGAAAAATGTTATCATTCCTTGCAATCTGTGTGTTACATAACAAAGCAGTGTTCCTTTTAGTAGGTATTTTTTTTTGCTTTACAGACATTTTTAGTTTCTATTTATCATCATTCATCTGTTTTTATTTATTTATTTGTTGCAAACTACTTCCTTTCTTTATTTTTTATTTCCTTCTGTACGCTCTGAATCATCAGATTGCTGAATACTTATATCCAGTGTTGTCATTAGCATTATCCTGTTTCACAGGGTTGAGTGATCTTTCCAGAAGATAGACACATTCTTTCCTAAATGTGTTCTGTTTGCTCTTTGCCGAACATTATTTATCTCATCAGTCCAGTCATTAATATATATAACAGCAGTTCTCCAAGCCGTGACAATTACACAGCTGCAATCATCATCAGTACGTCTAGATTTACTACCAATAGTAGTGAGCAAATCATTCAACTTTTGACATGAGGAACAGAGATCACTGGTGTTATCAGGTGTTACTTTAAAATATCATTTATTACACTGTACAGGATATTAGTGCTTCAGCAGATCATTAATGGCATACTCATTTACTGAATTCATATTCAGAAGCGTAACTGAATAAAATTCTAAAAGAAAAGTAAACGATAAAATTAC
>NW_025055051.1:0-7694 GCF_019279795.1 Protopterus annectens
AAACCTGCAACGGAAGGGAAAAGGCAAGGGAAGCAAAAAGAAAATTCCCATCCCCAGAAAGAACTGACACCCGCAGGAGCAGCAGAAAAGGGGCCCCAAAATGTAGAACCCCCAAAAGAAACATGCAGGCAAGGAGTAATGCAACACCAAAGGCAACAGCGTTGTAGTGCCATCGGTAAAACACGAAGATAACCCCAGATACGGCCGTACAAACACACGCTATGACATCATCAGTGTACACAGCACAATAGTATAAAGTGTGAATGCACACAACACACAGCCGTGTATTCCCAAATGCCGCACCATAGGTGTAAACACACGGGGAACTTTTAAAATGTACATGTTGGGTGCTGCCATGGCTGTGATCCATCAGCATGTGTTAGAGACAGACGGTGTTGTGGAGGAGGGTGCCGACAACCACCGTAGGCCTCGGAGGAGAAGGAGAGTGTTCAGACCAAGGGTAACCTACCAGGGGCTACAAGACCTGGAGATAGTAGAGCGTTACAGGGTGGACAGGGACACGTTACAGCAAATAGTGGAGCTGTGCTGGCCACACCTGAGAACAAGAAACAACAGAGGGGAACCCATCCCAGTGGACACAAAGGTATGTGTAAGCTTGCGAATACTGGCCACAGGTACCTTCCAAAGGCCAACTGGAGATATAATGGGCATCTCACAGGCATCAGCATCCAGGGTACTACACCAGTTCCTGGATGCCATGTTACCACATGCCAATGAGCATATATACTTTCCCAGATCTCAGGAGAATTTGGCTAGCAATATGCGCCACTTCCACCATGTGGCACAATACCCGGAGGTACTGGGTGCGATAGACTGTACATACAAATCAAGTCACCACCTGGGAGCAGGGTAGACGCTACATAAACGCAAGGGTTTCCCCCTCCATCAATTGCCAGGTCGTGTGCAATGCTCAGGGCATTATCATGGATGTGTGTGCTGGCAGCCCTGGAAGCTACCATGACTCCCATATCTGGCATGCCTCACAGCTGTATCAGGTATTTGCCAGGGGACATCCCACAAGGCCACCTTGTGTGGGATGCTGGCTATGCACTGGAGCCGTGGATGATGACTCCCATCAGAAATGCACACACACACATGCAAGAACGCCATAATGAGGCACACGCACAAACCAGAATAATCATAGAGCATGTGTTCGGGATGCTGAAATCATGGTTCCGGTGCTTGGATACATCTGGTGGAGCCTTGCAGTACTCTCCAGGCACATGTGCCCACATATTCATAGTATGTGCCATGCTACATAATATGATCCTGCGGAAGCAGCTGCTGCAGGGACATAATGGTGAAGGGCCACAAAGCCCACCACAACTGCCAAGGCCAGTCCAGGCACAGAGGGTTCCAGACCAGGAACACACTGTGCCAGCCCCAGTAGGCAGACGGAGGCGTACCCAATATGCCTACGACTTGGCAAAGAGGGAACATATAGCACATACTCTGACAGCGTAGGCCCCATGGACTGACACCTCCCTACCTGCACACACAGTGAAATGGATGGCACACAAACATGACCACCTGTAAAGTGTACTGTATGGGTGGCCTCATGTGTGACTCCAACATCGGCAGCCCCCATACTCTGTACACCCAACAGCCAGTGGAGCATGTAACGCCAACACCTGAACAGTATGCAGGTCCTACAGCATACGGCGTTGCTGTATGCCTGCCACGTTCGCCGCAAGATGTATACATATAAATATATATATATATATATATATATATATATATATATATATGTGTATATATATATATATATATATATATATATATATATATATATATGTAGATAGATATAATTACATATATATAGAAGTATATGTACACATATACATATATATACTACAGTTAAGACAGGGAATTAGAGGGATATAAGGTGACTGAGATGTAACCGCAATATCTGTACATAGTATACATAGTGAAGCGACAACCTGAACATCCGGGAGGTTCAACATAAGAGGATACCGCCAACCATGGAGCGGGTAACATACCGATATGCATAACGCGGGCGATGATCGCCAGACCACAGTACTGTAACAGTACATGCGCGTAATAGTATGATGATATGAAGGGAGGTAGACACCTCCGCCGGTGTTGCAGTCCATGTAGGTACTGTGTGCAACCGTCCCGTGAGTGCCGTGGTATGTATGCGTGTGTGAGGGTGCCGTGTGCGTCGCTGTGAGTGTAATGTGTGTGTCTGCAACATGTGTATGTTGGTGCCACGTTAGAGGCAGAGCGGAATATTAGGTGTAGGCATACGGTAAACTAGCCACAGGCATATGTACACTATCAGTCCCAAAGTAGTAGTGACAGCCCCACCCTGGCTATGTGTGTGGGCGTGAAACGATACAAAGTGAAAATGTCCCAGATGGTAGCACAGGAATATACCCCATATGAAATGGAAAGGACGTAATAGTCATGCCTGTATGTGACACCGATATGTTAATTGCAATAAGATCGTCGGCAAAGTCACACAGCAATAGGTATGTACCGGAAATACGTATGTGCTACCCCAGTACTGACCGTATTGGCGTGCCCGTAAACACCGCTGTGTTTTCTACAAGTGTCAAACAATCAATCCCCATCTGAATATGTGGCAACCACTGGCAAACAGGCTATCCCAACAACAGGACCACAATGACTGCAAATATCTGGGACAGAATGACAAGGGATAGTTGTCACGTACACACAACCGCTGATATACCACAGATGTTACGAAGATATACATGCATCAAGCTCACCCATGGCGATACCGACACCACATGACAACAGCCCAACCTACAATCCCATAACAAAGACAATTAACTGTCAACTCTCCAAGTAGGGAGAGCACACAGACAACTATACTGGTTGCAAGGCCCACAAACCGTATCCGTGACGTACAACCACCGACATCCCCCACTGTACATAATAAAGGAATACAAACCGTAACAGCAGCACAAACATACAGTCGGTCAATGACATCTGCATAACCACAACATATCGCGTGGGGGACACAATTAAAGGTGGCTGCATAATTGCATGCGTTGTAGAAATGCAAACAATAGCCATGTTACAGTTTTGAATGCAATACTCCGTTATTATACATCGGCAGGACAGGTACACCCACTTGTTGAAACAAATACCACACCTGTCACACACAATCCATGGGTGACATGAATGCAGACCATACTTGTTCCCATGCATATCAGATGCAGTCACACATAACATAAGACAATACAGACCATCCCCACGAAGGTAGGTGAATATCAATGCCCAGGCGGAGAATCAATTATACCCAGTATCGGCGTACTGAATGGAGTAGATGCACAGGTGATATGCGTAATTACTCATTACATAGCTGATATACCACAGAAGTTACGGGGTATACATGCAGCAAGGCCACCTGCAGATGATATTGGAACCAATTAACAACAGCTACACTCCCAGAACAAAAGACTATTAACTGTTAACTCTCCAGGTAGGGATGGAGCACACAGACAACTATACTGTCTATGTAGAGATGCAAGGCCCACAACCCGTATCCGTCACATTGCAACCACCGATATCCCCACGTAGATATTAAAGGAATACAAACCGTAATAGCAGCACAAACATACAGTCAGTCAATGACATCTGCATAACCACAACATCTCGTGTGGAGACACAATTAAAGGCGGATGCATACTTGCATGCGTTGTATAAAGGAATACAACAGCCATGTTACAGTTTTGAATGCAATACTCCGTTATCATTCGTCGTCAGGACAGGGACACCCACATGTCGAACCAAATACTACACCCTACACACACAATCCACGGGTAACATTGAAATATACCGCCATGCATAAGCGGTTGCAGTTACACATAACATAACACAATACAGACCATCTCCACGAAGGTAGGGCAAATAGCGCCCAGGTGAGGAATCAATTATACCCCAGTATCGACGTAATTTCGAATGGAGTAGATGCACAGGTGATATGCGTAATTACTCACTGAGGAACAGCAATTGGTGGGATGAATTCACATGTTGCAGGTATCGGCGATATAAGGATGACTCTCAGGATATTCAAACCGTATGCTCATACCGAACCAGCAGTGTACAACCGAAGAAAGGAAAAACGATACACGGGAAACACGGAATGAAACACCAACAAGGTATGTAGAACACACGATATGCGGTTGTGTAGCATGATGTGTATGACTAAGCTGTACTGTATGTGAATGGTGGTTGTAATTAATTACACTTGTCCGTAATGCAGAAAGTGGTGAAAGGTAGTTATGTAGTGATATCCTGCTATACCAAGCAGCTTGTGGACACCGTGTGTACAGCAGTGGGACATCATGTACACAGCGGAGACACCACAAGGGATGCCACAGGGGGCATTAGAGAACAATGCCATACCACCGCCGTTGCTGGCAGTGGATGTCCAACAAGGAAGTGCCATAGCAGGGGATAGGACATGTATGTATACTGTCACAGCATGTGTATGGGCATATACCGTTGATGTCATATATGTAAGGTGGCCGATGCAAGTATGCCCTGCATTAGGGGATACTATGTGAAATATGTGTAATGTAAAGCTGTCTAGGTAGATATGACAGATATCATACACAGTATCACAGGCATATCATGCATAACACAGGTAACCCCTATTGGTATGTACAATAACAGGATACATATGGCCTGTAGGTATGGGACAGACTAGTAGCATGATAACTAGTCGAAGTGAAAGCGACACCAAGTAACCATGCCCAAAGGACCTGTAGCAGCTGCACAGGTGCACAGTGGGCAACAATGCAGTCTGGCAGGTCCATGTGTAAACACATGTGCAGTGTACACAGTAGTGTCACCTCCCCATGGTAGTGTCCTGTGAACAGCAGAGGCGGGTGTCAACTGCGTCTACACAGTACCGCTGCTGTGGTGGTACCAGGACTACGTGTCACTCAAACAGCAAGGGAGGTATCACATGAACAGTGCTACTGTGTGTCCCTGCGGGATGTGCACAGGACCTATGTTCCACAGCATGGTGTGTGTTGTGTTTGTGGAAGTAACACAGAATCCCATGCAGTGTGGCGTGTGCACATATCCAGGAGCATTCCACCACCACAGATGTCATGTATGAGGAGTATATGCATCAGTAATGTGGAGGACATGGGCCGTGTCAGAGCAGAAGACACCCCTGAGTATGTGGTATGCAGATGTGTACAGATGTGTTGTCCGTATGTCAGCCGCATATGTAAACCGTCTGAGCCTGGCATGACAATGTTGTGCCATGTAAAGCTGTAGCTGTTGTTGAAGGTACACCATAAATGTGGTATTGTACCCTTGACTGTGTGTAGATGTGTGTATTTCACAGGTACAATGGCTACCTATGTACCAGCATCACACACAGTACAGATAGGTGTGGCCTTGCAGAAGGGTATCCATGCCACAGTGGAATACGGTAACCACAGGACTGTGTGTGGCATATGTGTGTACAGCAACCATGTACAATGTGATATGTATATACGGGACCAGTATCCATGTGATAGTCAGTGGGTGAATGTTGTTATGCAAAGGTGATGTGCATGCACCATGTGTCATGCATCCTGATGCCATGATACTCATATGATGTATCCACACTGACACCCATATGGTTGGTATCGGTATGAGCTGGTGGAGCAATAATGGCGCTTGGTATGTAGGCGTGGGATATCTAGGCATGGACAGTACTCTGTGACAGCATGTTCTGTATGTAAGCATATAGTGAACATGAGGGGCCCCATGACTGAGGACTGTGTAATGCCATATGTACCTGACATGTAGTAGGTACTATGGTATGCTTGCACCACTGTGTGTCCTGTCCATGAGCCACATAGCATAACATCCTGAGACACAGGGTATGATGTGCAGGTGGATGTGTAAGTTGCCAATACCAGAACGTGGAATGGTGCTGAAAGGCAATGTGAGGACAACGCCTGATGTGTCGGCCTCCGTACCACCCCAACCGCCCATGCAACGGTATGACAGGTGGCCAGCATGTGTATGTGCCATGCTGTGGCATACACAAGCCCAACAGGGGTGCTGGGAAAGGCCTGGAGGCCATCAATGTGTGTGGGAATCATGTTTGTGAGGATGTGCCCCATTGCCATTCAGAATGGTCCAGTCATGGGTGTATGACTACAGTCCCACATGTGCAATGCAGTGCCACCCGTGGGTAGTGCGAGAAATGCCGCTGTGTGGCGGTCAATGTACAAAATGTCCGACAACAGGCTAGCAGTGAATATAGTGGCCTGGTGCGGAGACATATACTGAACAGGTTGGTGGGACATTACAGCCAGGGACATCGGAATTTGTCATCGGGCCAGCATCCCAGCACATATCGTGTGCATGTCAGTACATGTGTATGTGTCCACAGGGACACTCGATGTCCATGTATGGATTGCGACCCTGTAGTGAGTGAGAGGGTGTATTGTCAGTAACATGCATCGCCTGGCACGTTGCCAACATTAGCTCGGTCTGCAATGCCTGGGTGACTATTGTATGTGACATCAGATGTGGATGTAGCCAAACAATACAGACATACCACCACAATGCCTGAGGCCCCACACAATGTCGGCAGTCATGTTTAGGTAGCTAGCCTTGGGTATGTGATGATGGACCTCGAGGACCCACCATGGCTGACAAGTGATGCACACATGTGAATGTACACCACTGTGCAACAGCCTGCACATGTGGTTGTACATCATATGTGCATGGAACATGACCACCACAGTGGCGTCTGTGAACAGGTCAGTACCCCGATGTCTCTGTGTTGAATAGCATGGTTCTGCAATTGTGTACATGCTACGCACTGTGGTATGTGTCAGCATATGTATGTGCACTGTCCATCTGCTGGGGTGTCATGCCATTAACAACTGCTGTCAGCAGGCGTCTGTAGTACTGGTAGCTGTGGGTGTGTTTCCGATGGGTGTGTTTGTGGCTAGCAGGGCCGTGTAGCATATGTGTTGAATCCACCAAAGAGGATAACCCCAGGTGCGTCACACCAGTCACATGGGTATTGTGCATGCTAAGGGTAGTGTAGGTATGGTATGTGTTGTGTAATGTGTCATCCAGCTGGCGGAGTGCATGACTCAAGCATGTGTAGGTACATGGGTGTCTATTCCAGGGAAGTGTGGGTTGCTGTCAGCACATGGCAGTATTAGCTGTCTGAGGCCCAATGTACAGTATAACAACACAGATGTAACCTGTGGTGTACAATGTCGACTCTGTCGCGTGTTACAATGTGTATAGCCGGTCACAAACACGGGTATCTGCACATGGAGCTATGATGCATTGTGTTAGGCAACTATCCAGGATGTGTGCAAAACACTGTGTGATGTGTGAACCCCTCACCTGTGGGTGTTCCAGTCCAGGTATGTGCCGTGTCCATGTACCGGGCGTGCTAAGCATGGAGGCAGGTCCCAGTCACCACAGAGATATGGTGCAATAGTGTGTGTGCCTCACTTGTGTGCAGCACAGTGGAAGATGCAAGCATTGTCCCACATGACCCCATGCGTGCCTGCCTGTTACAGCCCTGCGGAGACAGTTATGTGAAACTGCCACAGAGGCAGTATAGCATGTGAAGATGTACATGTGTCTACACCCCAGGCCGATGGCTGCAGGTCATGAGTGCCACAGCATTGTGGTCGACCAGGACT
>NW_025055052.1:0-8728 GCF_019279795.1 Protopterus annectens
AGCAATAACATATGCATACACAAATGGCACAGCTATTTAGCAGTCCTGGTTTACAGGAACAATATATATTAACAGTAGAACCAAGCAACAGTAGCACATGAAGATCGGATATACATCAGAAGGAAGGTTAGGGCAACTTTTAGCAACGTGTCTAGTATCAGATTTTGCAGCCTTCTTTATCAGACTAAACGTATGAAAACTGTAAAGGATTGTTTTGCATCAGTTTGGAAATAAAAGCAAATAACACATCCTAGTGTATGCACTACATATAACCTAACCCAACAGATTAGTTCTTATTTTGTTCTCAAACTTTACTTTAGTCCTGTGCAGTCATGATGTATGTTATTAGTTCTCAAGTATGGTCAATTAATTATTTACCACTTCTCAATGGAATATTACTTCCTAACTCCTCCTCTGAGCTATGCACCTTGCATCTTTGACACATGAGAACAGGAGGACACAATGTAATCTGTTTTTATAGGACAACCACCTGCACTCATGATATCTTTAATGTACATAATTATTTCTGTCATGTCCCTTTTTGGCCTTCATTCTTCATGATTATACACATTAAGGTCCTGCAGTTTTTAACTTAAAAGGCTTCTTTGTTATGAACTACTTAGATCCAGTCAATGCCTTCAGAAAGATATGACGACAGGAACTGCAGGGAGCACTCCACATGAGATCTCAGTGTATACACAAGACCCCTTCCTCTGTTCATAGGTTCATACTAGGCTATCTGCCCTAGGGCATTTATAAGCCTAGCCAGAGTGTGTTTGGCTTTCGCCACCCATTTTAAATTAATTTTGCTATGCCCTTTTTCGAGGTTAGTATACTGTGCCTCTGTCTAACAGTGATACAGAAGTGATACCCAGGGTAAACCTATGATCCCCCATTGACTCATCAAGATTCCTCTTGAAGAGAGTCAATGAGGGACTCTGCCTAACCTGAACTGGGATTTTATTCCAGAGTGAAGGGAGCCTCTGGGTTATGAATCTGTCCCTCCAGCATGTCCTATTTATTTCAGTGCTGAGGTTCAAGTCTCTTGAGCGTGTAGCTCAATGGGATTTGGATTTTCTGAGGTGCAGCATGTCCATTAATTCCGGGTTGGACATCGCTTTATACATCAGGCACAGTTCGCCTCTGAGCAGGCGGTATGTCACTGAGTAGAGCTGGAGTTTTTTTAACCGGGCAGCATATGGCATCTTTTTGAGCCCTTTGATCCTCTTGGTGAGGTACTTTTGGGGTCTTTCCAGTTGCTGCAGGTGTCTGGTAAGGTACATCCCAAAAGGGGCATTGTACTCAATTATGGTCCTGATGAGGGATCAGTAAAGAGGCACGATGATCTCCCCTGATGTAGATGTGAATTCCTTCATGATTAGGTGGGCTATATAAAATGTTTTTCTAACCACTTTGGCCACGTGGTTGTCAAATGAGAGATTGCTAACAACTTGGGTCCCCAGGTCCCTAATTACTTCTTTCGTGCCAATGGATTACCACCTATGTGGTAATTTATGGGCACTTTGTTTTTGCCAAAGGGGATGACTATACACTTTTTGGCGTTTAGCTTGAGGCCATGGCTCTGGCACCAGTTGTCTGTTTCTATGAGGCCCTTTTGGAGGATGTTTGTGTCGGCTGGAGAGTCGATTATAGCGCCCAGTTTGCAGTCATCTGCGAACTTGGTCAGCCACAGTCCTTCCGTGTTGGCCTGTACCTCAGAGAAATATATACCGAACAGGAGAGGTCCCAGGACTGAGCCTTGTGGGACACCACTTGTAACTGGTTTGGAGTCTAACATGGCTCCAGCAAGTCTAACCATGTGGGTTCTGTCCTTGAGCCAGTTTGCAACCCATCTAGTGACATAGGGGTTTATATTTAAACTGGTGAGCTTATCTATAATGCCCGAGTGAGGTATTGTAGCGAAGGCTTTTGCGAGGTACAGGTAGGCTGTGTGGACCACCTTCCCCTCGTCAATGGCCTTGGTGACTGTTTCAAAGAAATCAACCAGGTTTAAGAGGCAGGATATGCCCTTAACAAAGCCGAACTGGGTAGGATCCAGTGTCTGTAGGTCCCCAATATCTTTTTTTATGAGGTCCATGATGATCCTTTCCATAGCTTTGCAGACCAAGCTAGTCAGGCTTATGGGGCAATAGTTTCCAGGATCTGTTGAGGCACCACCTTTGTGAAGAGGGACCACTGTTGCTGTATGCCACTCTTTGGGTACATATCCTGTGGTAAGGCTGAGACTGAACAGTAGTTTTATGTTTGGGTTTAGCTCTTCTTGGAGTTCATGTAGGATGCAGCCCGGGACACCGTCTGGTCCCATTGATGCTGTGTTTTTGCTTTGGAGGCGGCTCTTACCTGAGCATCTGAGATGTCAGGGGGCAGCACTCTGCTGGGATAGATATTTGCCCTTTGGTGGGGAGGGAGTTTGCACTGAACCTGTCAGCTAGGATGTTGGCAATGTCTGTGGGTTCGGTGTATTTTTTTTCATTTTGGACTAATTCTGAGCATATCTGGGAATTCTCACCCAGGTTACTAACATAACTAAAGAAAGCCTTGCGATTATCCTTAGTGTCCTGTGCAATTTTTCTCTCGAAGCTGGCCTTAGACGATTTTATGAGTGCCCGTAGTTTTTTGCTAACACTGATCAGAGATGCCTTCCCTTTTTGGGATTATGCTCTATCATGTAGTAGCTTCCTCCTTCTATTGTATAGTTTGTTTATGGCTGGGGTCCACCAGACAGGACGTCTGCCTTTGGAGGATTGGGTCTTGGTTTTATATGGGATTGCATGATCCATGCATTCCTGAAGGTGTTCATAGAATGCATTTATAAAGGATTCTGCGGTCTGGGCAGTATTTTCCACAGGTCCGGGGGCTTTGAAGGATTCCACCTCGGTTTTGAGGAGTGTGAAATTTGCTTTAGAAGTTTTCACTGTGGTTTTCTGGGCAGGGGTGGGGTGGGATGTGAATATCCAGTGAGATTAGTTTATGGTCTGCTCTTACCAGTGAGGATACACTTCTGGTCTGGAGCATAGAGTCCCATGTTGGTGATGATCAGGTCCAGTATGTTTTCCCCTCTTGTGGGAGTGGTAACAAGTTGTTCCATAGCATTTGAGTTTATAAATTCTAGGAACCTTTGAGCTAGGGTGTTGGAGCTAGAGTAATGCTCCCAGTCTATGTTTGGGTAGTTGAAGTTGCCCAATATAATGGTGTTTGGAGAGACGTTCATATTTTCCATTGTTCTCAGGAAGGCTGAGTGGGGTTCCTGGGTTTGGGAGGGTGGTCTGTAGCAGGCTATAAACTGGAAGGCTGTTTTACCCACTGTTAGTTGCACATGGATAGTCTCTGATGCTTCGTGCTGTGCCACCAACCTGGAGGTGTGGGTATCTTTGACGAATATTAATACTCCCCCTCCTTTTCTGGTTCGGTCCAAGTTTTGGGGCCGAAAAGCATGGTATGAGGTATAACCTGGTAGTGCTGGGGTGCTCTCGGGAGCCTTGAACCAGGTTTCTGTTATTGCACAGATATCGATGTTCTCCATGCTAAGGAGAGTTTCGAGTGCATGCATCTTGAGGTTTAGACTTTTGGCATTGAGTAGCATTACTCTTAGTTTCTTATCCTTTGTGATACCTATGGAGGTAGGTTTGTCTTTTGAGCCTTGCCTAAAAAAGGCACTATGGGGGTAGCAAGAGCCTTTGCCAATATCCAAAAGCCCAGGGTGACAGGTGCAAGCCGTCCCTAAGCGACTTATCGTGGCCTGTCTAGCATGTCATCCCAGGCTGACAGGCATTGGATCCCCTTTGAATGACACCAATACTTAAGCCAATTGTTGAAATTGATCATCTTGTCTTCCTATTGTGAAATCATTCTTGGTGAGGGTAAGATGCTACTCAAGGTCAGGGTCATACCGGCCTGGGCCAGATGCTCAGAGAGCTCCTCTATGTCTCTTTTCATGTAGTCCAGGGTGGTACATCTCAGGTCATTCACACCAGCATGGACAATGACTGAGTCATATTTGTACTTGCCTTGGAGTGACCTCAGTGCTTGTGTTATGTGGCGGATCCTAGCGCCTGACAGGCAGCTCACCGTGACCTTCTCCTTGTTCAGCCTGGTGAGCGGGACGTCAGTGTGCCTGACGATAGAGTCACCTATTACAAGTGTATCAGATGTGTTGTTTAGCCTTAAGGGCTGTGACTGTTCGGCACACTGGCTTTGTGAGCTATGTGCTGCACGTGTTTGGTTTTGGGGTAGCGGTTGCTTGTATGTCTGCTTTGGAGGTCTCTGCTGCTTAGGCAGATTTTTATTTAGAGCCTCCGAGTATGTTTTTGTGTGTTTATGTGTTTGGTTTGCTGTCGTAGGTCTATGTGAGACTGGAATTGTAGTGAGTGTGGTTTATACAGAGACCTTCCTCCAAACTACCTTTATCCAATCTATGAGCTCAAGACAATGAGCTCTCCAGAAACACACAGAAGGACTCTACACCAATCTCGGCTCTCACTAGCTATACAGAAACGCTCCTCTGAAATACAGCTTTGCAATCTATGTACTCAGAATAAGAAATCCTCCAGAAGTGCACAGTGCATAAGATCTCTGGCTAGACACACACATAATCCACTTCCGTATATCTCTTGGTGATGTCTATTCCTATAGGTCCCAGCATTCTACCACCCTTCCTTGCTGTTTTTTTCTTACGTGTGTGCTTATCTTTAGAAAATCTGGGGCCAAATTACAAAATATCACATCTCACTCACTTAAGCAGAGAGCAGTTTTTTTTAAATATGGTCTCTGGTGCAAGTTTGTTTCTACATTGATTGCTCACATGGTCTTACACTGAAGTCAACCAGCTGGAGGAAAATAGTTTGGGATGTGGATTATCACACTTGGCCTGGACAACCAGGAACAGAGTGAAAGGGCCATGGGAGCAGCCAGAAAAATACTGGGGTGCTTCCTTAAGGGGAAAGAATCCAGAAGCATAGATTTACTGCACCTACTCTATAAACTTAAGCCACACCTTGAATGTTGTGAATACTGTGAGACAGGGGTACCTAACTGTTTGCAAGAAGAGTGTTTGGTCTGGAAGGAAATAAGTGTGAGCAGGGACTAGACATGCTGGGGTTGTTACAGAACAGAAGAGATGAGAAGGCATAATACGGGTAAGTAAGATCACATCAAGAAGATGTTAAGGGATCACCCTGATCAGGTGAGAGAGAAAGGAGAGGACAGGACAGGCTATTTGCTGCTGACTGCAAGGACCAACAAGTTTCTTGAGTCTATGAAAATATTTTGAGTTGTGAACCCACGTGGACTTCTTGAATTCCCCCATAAATTTACTTTACACCATCCATTCAAGATGACACAGGCTAGGAGGAGAAGAAGGGATAGATAGAGACAAAATGTTAAATGCATTCAAAGTGCATGCTAGATGCACTGCTTCATTCTTTCTGCCATTAATTAAATGTGAAGATTTTTCTTACAATTGTGCAGCCTTTTCTAAAGGGCAATTTTTGCCTGATGTTAGACCATCCTTCCAATCATGTCAAGTAGATCCTTACTCATAGGTTCATAGGTAGGTACTATGCTATCTGCCCGAAGGCATTTATAAGCCTATCCAGAATGTGTTGGTTTTCACCACCCCCTTAGATTAGTTCCCTGTACCTCTGTCCAGCACAGCCACTGAAGTGATCCCCGGGGCAAACTTTCTGTTTCCCATCCACTCGTCAAGGTTTCTCTTGAAGAGTGTTAGTGAGGAGTTCTGCTTAATGTAGATTGGAATCTTGTTCCAAAGCATGGGAAGTCTCTGGGACAGGAATCGATCCCTCTAGCATGTCCTATTTATGGTTGTGGTGAGGTTTAGATCCTTAGAGAGTGTGGCTCAAGGAGATAAGGTTTTCTTTAGGTTGAGCATGTCCATCAATTCTTGGTTGGACATGGTCTTGTATGTCAGGCAGAGATCACCTCTGAGTAAGCCGTATGCAACCGAGTACAGCTGGAGTTTCTTCAGTCGAGCTGCATAGGGCATCTGTTTGAGGCCAGTGATACTCTTGGTGAGGTACTTCTGTTGTCTTTCCCGCTGTTGCAGGTGTCTTGTAAGGTACATCCGAAATGGGGAATTGTACTCTATGATGAGTCTGATGAGTGATGAGTAGAGGGGCACAATGACCTCTTTTGATCTGGATGCAAACCCTTTTGTGATTAGGTGGGCCACATAGAAGGATTTTCTAACCACTTTGGCAATGTGATTATCAAAGGAGAGATTACTATCTACTTGGGTCCCCAGATCCCTAATTACGTTTTCCGTACTTAGGGGACAACCAACTATGTGGTAGTTTGTGGGTACTTTGTTTTTTCCAAAGGGGATGACTATGCACTTTTTGGCATTTAACTTGAGGCCATGATTTTGACACCAGGTATCCGTCTCAGTGAGACCCTTTTAGAGGATGTCTGTGTCAGCCGGAGAGTCAATTATAGCCCATAGTTTGCAGTCATCTGCGAACTTGGTCAGCCATAGTCCTCCTGTGCTTGCCTGTGCCTTTGAGAAGGATATGCCAAACAAGAGGGGTCCTAGGACTGAGCCAAGGGGAATTCCACTTGTAACTGGTTTAGAGTCAGACCTAGCACCTGCAACTCTCACCATATGGGTTCTGTCCATAAGCCAATTGGCAACCCATCTTGTGACATAGGGGTTTATGTTCAGGCTGGTGAGCTTGTCTATAATACCAGAATGGGGAATGGTGTTGAAGGCCTTTGCGAGGTCTAGGTAGGCTGTGTGTACCACCTTTCCCTCATCTATAAACTTGGTAACTGTCTCAAAGAAGTCCACCAGGGTTAGGAGGCATGATCTGCCCTTAAAGTCAAACTGAGTATTGTCCAGTGTTTAGAGGTCCCCAATGTCTCTGTTAATGAGTTCCATGATGATGCGTTCCAAAGACTTGCAGACCAAGCAAGTCAGGCTTACAAGATGATAGTTCCAGTGGTCTGTTGTGGCTCCACCTTTGTGGAGCGGAATAACTGTTGCTGTGCGGCACTCTATGGGTACGTAGCCTGTGGAGAGGCTGAGTTTGAACAGTGTGTTTAGGTGAGGGGTTAGTTCGTCTTTGAGCTCATGTAGGACGCAGCCTGGGACACCGTCCAGTCCCACTGATGCTGTGTTTTTGGCTTTGGAGAGGGCTGTTTTAATCTGAGTGTCTGTGATTTCAGGGGCTCTACATTCTTCTGGTATGCCTATGGGCCCTTTTGGGGGTGAGAGGAGGGTGAAGTTTGCACTGAACCTGTCTGCCAGGTTGTTAGCAATATCTGTTGGTTCAGTGTATTTTGTGCCATTCTGCACTAACTCTGAGCAGATCTGAGCATTGCCACTTAGATTCTTGACATAGCTAAAGAACACCTTGTGATTATCTTTGGAGTCCTTGGCAATTTTTTTTTCGAAGTTCGCCTTGGCCGATTTTATGAGGGATCATAGTTTCTTGCTGATACTGATCAGGGATGTCTTCACTTCTTGGAATTTTACACTTTTCTGTACTAGTTTACGCCTTCTATTGTATAGCTTGTTTATGGCAGGGGTCCACCAGACTGATTTCCTTTTCTTGGAGGAGTGAGTCTTGGTTTTGCTTGGGATAGCACGATCCATGCATTTTTGTAGGTGTCCGTAGAATGCATTAGTAAAGGATTTTGCAGCTTGGACAGCGTTATCCTTTTGCATGGGGGCTTTGAAACTTTCCACCTCGGTCTTAAGTAATGTGAAGTTTGCATTTTAAAAGTTTGTCATGGTGGTTTCCTTGTCCAGGGGTGGGGGCGGAATGTGGATATCCAAAGTGATTTGTTTATGGTCAGATATAACCAGCGAGGGATTGACCTCCGGTGTGGAACACCAGTCACCCATGTTGGTGATGACCAGGTCCAATATGTTGTCACCTCTGGTGGGAGTGTTGACCAGTTGATCCAGGGTGTTTGAATTTATAAATTCTAGGAAATGTTGGGCAAGGGAGTTAGTAATTGAGTAGTTCTCCCAGTTAATGTTTGGGTAGTTGAAATCACCCAATATTAGGGTGTTTTAAGACCTTTATGGTTCCCAGTGTTTCCAGAAATGCGGAATGGGGGTCCTGGGACATGGTGGGTGATCTGTAGCAAGCTACAATTTGAATTGCAGTTTTGCCCATTGTTAGTTGCATGTGGATGATCTCTGAAGCATTGTGCTGTGCCACTAACCTGGAGGTGTGAGTATCCTTGATGAATATGGATACTCCCCCGCCTTTTGTATTTCAGTCCGGGTTCTGTGGCCGAAATGTATGGTATGAGTTGTAGCCTAGTAGTGCTGGGGTGCTCTCTAGAGCCTTAAACCAGGTTTCTGTTACTGCACATATATCAATTTTCTCCATACTGAGGAGTGCCTCGAGTGCGTGCATTTTGAGGTTTAGACTTCTGGCATTGAGTAGCATTACCCTCAGATTTTTGTTACTTGTGCTATTTACAGCGGTGGGCTTGTCTTTTGAGCCTTGCCTAAAAATGGCACTATGGGGGTGGCAAGAGCCTTGGGCAGTATTCAAAAGCCTAAGGGTGACAGGGGCAAGCCATATCTAGCAAAGCAGCGTGACTTTTCAAACATGTCATCCCTGGCGGACAGACACTGGATCCCCTTTGAATGACGCCAGAAACTTAGCCAATTGTTGAAATTGATATTTTTTTCTTTATACCGTGGTATCATTCTTGGTGAGGGCAGGATGCTACT